>NC_067474.1:71992944-72084581 GCF_947179515.1 Apodemus sylvaticus
TACCAATAGCCTGCTGTCCTTTCTGAGCTGTCACTGTGTGTGCATTGACTGGGTCCTACTCACTGAGCTAAGAAAAGAATCAGGAGACCTGGAACCTCCAAAGTATTCATGTTCAAAGCAGCTGGCTCACACATCTGATTCTCTCCCCTTGTGATGACTTCAGTACTTACCTCTTGCTCAAACTTCTCTAAAATACCTCACTGCACTCTCACCCAGAGCCAGCCAGGACACAACTGGCTTCTCCTCCAAGCCCTATCTATCTTATATTTGACTTTTTCCTCATGATAACTCCTTCTCAGAAACAGGAAGTCTCAGTGTCATCCAGCCAGGAACAGAGAATGTGTGCTCTCAGCTCTTCTGAGACCTCAGCCTCACTAGTGGAATGTCTTGGTTCACCTCTCTCTTGTAGCCAGAAGAATGCATGCTATCTGCATACTTCTGAAGTATGCCTTCTTCTGGTTCTTCATTCACTCCTCAGGGTCTCCATGGCTTGTGTGATTTTTACCAAGTTTATCCCTTTTATCTCTCTCAGGAAATCTTTACTTCTTCCTGTGTGACCTGTGATAAACCTTCCAATTTCCTCCTCAATTGATGAACTGATGAATTAACCTCACAAATGAACATATATAGATGAATTTGGGGAGATTGACCTTAAAATGAAAAAGTCTAAAAATCAGTGATGGGTATTTGTGATTTTTGGTGACATCAGCTGGCTGACTGTATCACACAAGTACAAATAAAAATGCATGCAGACTTGTATTCACAAAAAGAAAGTGCATACAGTGCTTCTTCTTTCTAGAGTTATTAGACTCATTGTGCATATTAGTGAATTTCAAGTAACTCAGGACAAGAAGAGCTAAAGCAGTTTGAAAAATCAGCAATCAGAATGAGGCACTGTGGCTATTACAACTGGAAACATCAAAACACTAATTGGACTTTTTTCCAATTCCCAGTGAATGGAAGTAGGAAACAAAACTTATGGGTAGTAATCATAAGGAGGAATGATTTAGAGTATATGGCTCTCCTCCCTTTTTTTTCCATAAAGAATTGGTCAAAATGGGTTGCTAAAATGATCCTGAGTTCCCTATAATTGAACATATTGAAGAGAATAGTTGATTGCTATTGAACTTGGAAGTAGAGTGAGTACACTGTGCAGTCAGGGCAGGCACTAACTGTCTAGCCTAACCACCCTCCTAGCCTAGTCAAGAAAGCAGAAGGCAAGTCATCCCTTATACAAATGGCCAAAGACTTCTTAAAAATTATAGATTTTTTTTAAAATAAGAAACAGTTCTATACTTCAGGGGGGAAAAAAAAGCAAAACAGAACTTGGTTGCTACCCCTGATTCTAACATTACGTCTTCCCCAGAAGATTAAAACGCTGTTTGGAAGACAAGATAGAACACATAACACATAAAGCAATTAGATGAGAATTTAACAATTAAATCTGGATGAAGGTCATGAGGTAGGATTTTCAAAAGTGGCAGATGACAAATTCAGAAGTCACCAGGAATCACCATGGACACATGGGTCACATGGTGAATTTAGGACTACAATATGTCCTTGAAATGAACAGCAAACTGGTTATACACCACATTTCAATAGATTCTCAGAGAGTAATCTTTCATATTTTCTTCTAAGATAACATCAGTTGTCTGTGCATGAATTTATGCCTCTCTGTGTGTGTGTATTAATGTCAAAGCATGTGAGATATTTGTGGATATTTGCATTTATGCATAGAAAGGAATTTTTGTACTATACATATGAAAGTGAAATTCTTAGGCCAACCTCTAAGCTTGTTCCTTGGAAAACATCAAATCTAAGACACTGTTGCATCTCTTTGGTTGGTTCTGTTTAGCTGGTGTGTGTGTGTGTGTGTGTGTGTGTGTGTGTGTAGGAGGAGGAGGAGGAGGAGGGTGTCCTTTCACAAATTTTCAGGCCTACTTTGGCTCAAAGATGGATCTCTTTTCATCTCCCAGAGGTTCAAGCATAGCAAACAATGCACAGTGAGACCTTGTCTCAAAACAAAACAAAACAACAACAAAAACAATAAAAATGCAATGAAAACAAACCAGAGACTCTACAGTTTCTAAGTGTCCAGTATAGAAGAAACAGACACTTCCTCTGTTCTTTACCTAGCACTGTTAGAAATGTTATAAAAATCTAATTTCTTTTTCATCTGGACTCAAGGTTCATTTGACAGTCAACCTCTGAACATATTTTTTGTAATTGACATCAATTTATAAATTGTTAGTAGTCTCTAGCCTGGATTCTTAAAGCAAGAACATAAAACCAAACATCACTGACCTCCTTAGTGAAGGCAGCAGAGGTCAGAGAGAGTCAAATCAAATAGGAGATTTTACATTCATTTGACTTTAAGAAGACCAGGTGTGCAATACAGAACAGAGGCCTTAGTCACCATTACAACAGGTTTCAGCAGCAGACTCCATGTCTGAACCTGAATGAGGGCACTGTGTTCTTGCTCTGTCCTGGCAGTAGATCCCCGAGTCTTAGGTGGTTTGCTCTGTTTTCTATGTAAAATAGCCCCAGCCACACGGGTCATGTTCAATCACAGAGATACAGGAGGGATCTCAGTGACTGGTGTGTAGTATTTGGCATATATGCAAATACCCGCCATCTGTGATGAACAGGGCAAGCCTATTCCTGTCAGAAACAGTGGTTACCAACAATATCACTATTTTTCCACATGTGTATATTTCACACATATACAACAACTGGCTTATATTTAAATAAATTCTTAAAAAGTTCTAAATTAATTTGAACAAATAACTCTTGAGAGTTTTATGTAATATGGTCATAATAAACATTTTAGAATGACTAATTTTTTGTTTCCTGGTTAGGGTTTCTAAAAATGTAAACATATTCTCCATCCTTTTTATCCAATTTAGAGTTTTTGTTTTCGTTTTCTTTCTTTCTTCTTTCCTTTTTTCTTTCTTCATTCCTTCCTTCATTTCTTTCTTTTCTTCCTTTCTTCCTTCATTTCTTTCTTTTTCTTCTTTCCTTCCTCCTTTCTTTCTTTCTTTCTTTCTTTCTTTCTTTCTTTCTTTCTTTCTTTCTTTCTTCTTCTTCTTCTTCCTCTTCCTCCTCCTCCTCCCCCTACTCCTCCTCTTCTCTCTCTCTCTCATTCTCTCTCTCTCCCTCTCATTCTCTCTCTGTCTCTCATTCTCTCTCTCTCTCTCTCTCTCTCTCTCTCTCTCTCTCTCTCTCTCTCTCTCTCTCTCTCTCTCTCTCATTTTCTCCCAGAGCAGCCTAGGCTATTCTCTACTCTGTTCCCAGAATGCTCTGGTCTTCTCTACTCTCTGAACTGCCTCTGGGGGTTAAAAATGAGAGCTCCAGATCTTTGTTGGTTGTAGGCCCTAGTTCTTCAGAAACCCCCTAATCCACTGTTTACCACAACAGGAGTCTATTGCCATAGAAATGATAGCTGAGATCCCACAGTCCACAGCACTGACTTCACAGCAGGGCCTGGTAAGATGAGAAGCCAAGCAAACAGAGGAACAGAATTCACTAGAATAGTAGGGACTCTGTTGCCTTGAAAGAAAGGGTGGATTGTCCTTGTCCACATTAAAACAAAACTGCATGAGTGAGCTACGTCTTCGAGAATGCTGTAGTTTATTTTCTGTATAATACTGCCTGACTACAAGTCGTAATTTGGAATCTTATGCCATGGGATCGTTTGCTTGCAAAGAAAGGTCAGCACTTTCCCTTCGTGGCACTTGTTTTTTATTGAAATAAGAAACAAGTAGATTCTAATGAATTGTGCACAATGGCTGTGCTGCAATCTAAGACCCCCCTTCTCACCAAGCATTGTTTTGTTTCTGTTTGTTGTCCGTTTCCTCCTGTTCCTATTAACAGAAGACAGTGAACCTGAGCAGGACGCTAAAGGTATTTCCCCTTCTTTCTGCCTTGCTGCTTCTTTTTAGATGCACAGTATACTTCAGTTGCTTATTTTCCTGACCTAAAGTCCTATGATTTTGTCAAGAAATGACAAGTGGCCCATGGGAATAAGAAATCACAGCATTAAACAGAGAACTTGAAGATGGGGTTGCTTTCCTGTAGATGGACCAATCACATATTCCAAATTCTAGAATCACAGCATGAGATTAAATAAAAAGAACAGATAAGCAAACTAACCCACACAGGTCAGAAAGTTGTTTGGGAGGGGGGTATTAAAATCTTAGAGAAGTATTAAAAGTTCAGGGTGCTGAGTTATGGTTGGTTACCAACATTTCTATGCAATGAGGCATTTAACTCATTTGCTCTAAAACAGTAAAACATAAAGTGATTTTATTTTAATTAACATGGAGATGTATATTTGTATGGAACAATCCCCATGTATAACAAGCCTCCTATCAGCAAAAGTAACTTCTCTCCCAGTAAGGCCCATATTCTTCTCAACCTAACTAATCTGAGGCTAAAAGTCACAAGCCCTCAGGTCACAGAGCTTGGTTCTAGGCTATCTTATCTTAGACTGCCATTGTTTTAAATAGTGCCTCCTTCTCATTTTACGGAACAAATACAATCAATTAAGTACTTTAGACTCACAATCCTGGGGGGGTCATAAATGCTTCAGGTTTCAGAGTTTTTCAGTTTCTGGAATGTTTGCTCAGACTTGACCAGCTGAACACCCAGAATCTGAAGACCCGAAGTCTATCTAGAAACCTGTTGAGAGTCATGTTAGCACTCTTAATGAATTTGGGCTTTTAAATTTTCAGATTAGGAAAACTGTATTAGTATTTATCTCATTGCCCTGGTAAGCTAACTGGCAGAAGCAGCCTTTTAAGAAGGAGAGCTTTCATTTGGCGCAGAGAGCCAAGGGATGCAAACCAGTTTGGCAGGGAAGACCTAGGGCTGCTACAGCTCCATCTGCAGCTGCAAAGGTGTGAGATGACAGGCCTGTGCATCACAACGGATCAGGAAGTAGAGAGCCTGGACCAGTCCTGCAGAATGCATACAAATGCTCAAGGTTTGCCCTCATGACCCAGTTCTGCTAGCTAACCTAAATGTCCCAAAGAAATCAGAACCTGTGCAGGAGAGATGGCTCAGTGGTTAAGAGCATCATTGCTTTTACAGAGGACCCATCATTCACCCTGGGAGGCTCCCAACCGCCTCTAGCTCCAGCTCCAGGGGATCCGACATCCTACTCTGGACTCCTCGGGCACCTACACTTACATGTGCACATACTATGTGCACACTCCCCCACAATTAATGTACACATAAAGTGATAAAAATCAATCTTCAAAAGAAGAACCCCCCCCCAAACCTCCCGGAGCAGCAGTACCAATTGCAGGCAATGTCCAACCACATGAGCACATGAATGACATTTTAGATCTAAGTCATAGAAGAGGCCTAACCTGTATCTAAAATGTTTTCCTCTTTCTAGATAACTAGGTTATTGACAACAGCAATCAAGTAAAAGCATTCCACCTGGAAGTCTGGGTTAGTTTTAAACCATCTCCCTTTCCCCTTCATTCCTGCCAGTCAGTGATCACTTGAAACCTTTACAAAGAACTCTCCAACAGAAGGGAGGAAATACTACAGAAGGGGAAAAGTAAGAGAAAAATTAAATTTATAAGATCTCACTATTCCTTTGAAATAATCATTCAGAAATAGAAAACTGGCCAGAACTTGAGAAATCTCTTGAGCTGCCCCTCTAACAGAGAAGACGAGACATGCCATATCAGGAGTTGGCCTAGGTCTCCTGCTCCTTGCATTTTCTATATCACGAGAGCAATTATGATGGACATAGCTCTTGAACACATACAACCTTTAAAATGGCAACCATAAGACTGGTTATAAATATGAAAGTAATTTAGAAAATAAATGTGGCAGGTGTTCAGGGGTATATGTGGGGATAGAGGAGGTATGCCTGGGTTTGTTATAAACTATTTCAGTGTAGGATTCCTGACCTTTAGATAGGACTGCAAATTCCCCAAGAGACATAAAACCCAAAACATGTGAATAGATTCTGTAAGAGAAAATCCTAAGGTTAAACATTGGCCACATCTTTTTTTTTTTTTCACAGTGCTGGCAAATCCACCATAGCTGCCCATGGGAACATGGATGAGGAAGAGTGAATAGCAATTTGGGTAGTGATAAATCAGATTATCTGTAACAAGAGAGGTTGTATAATATCCGAATAGTTATAGATTTTCACTAAATAACTTCAAACTCCTATTCGGTAGCTTGCTTGTTTATATAACAAAACATATTTTCTTATATAAAAGTAAATCATAAAATGAAGACATTTGATGTGCATTTCACTGGCTGAGAAACAGATCTCACTGAGCTTCCCTGATGATGGAGAACGCATTCTCAGCAATGGCATCTGCTATCGAACCGTATCCAAGTTCATTCCTGCAGGGCATGGGTTGGCCTGACTTTTATTTTTGGCTGCAGCTGCTGGGATGGTTGTGGACAGTTGTTAAGTGTTTGGAATTTCTCTCAGCCCACCTTCACCTTTCACATTTAGAACTGGGGAGCCACACATGAGCCTTATTGCTGATGATGCTGGATTGAAAAGCGAAGCCTTCTGGTCCAGCTAACCAGGAGACTAGTGTAACCTGTGCTTGCCTCTCCAGCCTTCCCCATGTCACATCCTAATGTCTGAGTAGGGAAGTCCGGACATGTAAACTTCTGATAAACTTTCAACCACATCTTAAGCTCTTCCCTTCACATAGGTAGGATAGGCAAGAGAAAGGTGGCTTATAGATACTATAGATAACTTCATTTGCCTTAGCTGACCAGAAAAGTCACTCGCTCACTCACTCACTCACTCACTCACTCACTCACTCACTCACTCATGCATTTAACAAATACTGTGATTACTTACCCTATACCAGGTAGGGTACATCTAGCAATATACAGAGACCCACATACACATAGGTCAGCCTGTAGTGATGAGCAAAGCAAAGCCAGACCTTGACAATGCTTGTATCCCAGGAAGAGGGGCAGTCACAATGCAAGTAAATACAGGACCCACCGTTGTCCAGCGGTGCTAAGTGCTATGGGAGATATAGCCAGTGGGAGGGGCATGAAGGACACCATGAAAACAATACATTTCCATGAAACCCAAAAGGTATGGATGATGCTTAGAACCCCCTTTGGGAGTAGAGGAAATGTGAAAGCAAGGGTTGAAGATGTCTGCCAATATTGCAAAGGGAAGACGGACGGACTCTTATCTCCTTAGATAGACAGGCTTCATCGTAATATCCGGTCATTTTCTTCTCTTAACACACTGCACTTAACGATGAAGCCCACTTGGGAGAGAACAACTACTTATTACCAGTTTTATAATCATGGAGACACTTGAGTGGCCAATAGTACCCATCCTGTGTGCCCAAAGAGAGCCCCTAGAAAACTCTGGATCAGGCAGGACAGGGAATCAATTAAGCTCAGCGTCATGAGGAGCTGTGCAAGAGTAGCTGGCTGGCTTCCTCACTATCTCACTTTATGCTTAGCTGTGTTGTGCAATGTAGGCCATCAAGGGTTTCGCAATGTACCTACGTGGCAATCCATAGAATGCAATAACCGCCAAAAGAGAAAGAGAAAGGCTGTAAATCACAACGCAGCAAACCCACCCTGGTTGTTGTTACTACATTTCTAAGAAGAATTTGAAGTTCCTGAATTAAAACATTTGCTTCTATAAATCAAAACAGGAGAAAGAATCTAGATTTCCTATTTCTCCAGTTTGTTGTTATTGTCCTAGTTTTCATCCAAAGGCCCTCGTTCCAAGTCCAAGGGCTCAGTCAAGCCATTCGAACACTTCTGTAACAAGACCGATACCAACATGATCTAACTCCCAATATCTCCGGGACCACACTGCTCTCAATGCTCACAGGCACGAACCCCATGTGCTTCTGATTAAAGTGACGCAACTTGGAACCTGCAGTGCCAGCCCCTGTACACACTATTCCAGCTCCGTGTTACAGATGTATGCTGTAGCCTAGGCCTCCATTTATATCACCAGAACACAAGAGCAGTATGTGGCTGACCCCTGCTAGGATGCTGATCGGCTTGGGTTTGTCTGTCAAAAGAACACAGCCTGTGCACTCGGATTCAGTAGGGAAAAGAAGAATCCAAAGGGAGCTCTTAGGTTACATGGCCCTTAAACCTCTTTCAGACCATAGAAGATTTCTTCCCTCTTACTATTTATTTATTGAGGCAACTAAATTATTTGCCATCTTAAGTTTTCTACATTCTGAATTTGACAGACATGATCTCCAGGATATTGCTTATTGTGTACCTGAACTCTGATTTTTGTTGGGTGTTTAATTAGATCCCAGAATTTCTAAAGACAGGTTGTTGTTGTTTTGTTATTTTTTTAGACACCATCAAATGGCATGTAGTTCAGATTGGCCTCAAACTCCCATGTAGCTGAGGATGACCTTGGGCTCCAGTCCTCCTGCCTTCATTTCCTCAGGGCTGGGATTACAGGCATGACCTACTCTGTCTGGATTGTGTGGTGCTAGGGACTGAACCCAAGGCTTTATATATATAGCCTAGGTAATCATTCTTCCAAGTGAACTACACCTCTAGCCCTCCATTTTAGTTTTAAGAAACAGATTCAACTGCATATTAACATTCACTACATTAAAAAAACAACTTTGTATTTTTTAAGCACTGTAGTCATTGAACATGACATTTTTATTACTTTTCTGTCCTCCTAGCTTTTAGATAGAACAGTTACATATTTAAAGTGGGTGAGCCCAAATGGTGTTATAAATAACACATCTTGGAGTCCTCAATATCAAAAGATAGGAAGTCAAGTTAATTCAATTTTGCACCAACCAAAGATCCAGGTGTCAAGGGAGATCATCACATTTTTATACCCTTGAGTGATGTGACCGTTTAAAGAGGTCAAAAGTCAGAGTATCTCTGGCCTCGCTGTAATTGTTTTTGTCAATCTTCCGCCTTGTTCACACGAACTCCATGAATTTCAGTGAACTAGAAGAACTAAGTCAAAGCACTGTGCCAATAGGATTTAGAATTCCTGTCATGTGCTGGGCTCCGGCCCTCGAAAACAACAGAAAAGAGCATAAAATATGTTGACACTGGGAAAACAAAAAGGTTTCACAATGGCTTAAAAGACTGTTGGATTTAACATCAGAAGGCGTGAGGCTGGCCTTACCATCACTGCTATCACTCTGGGAAAGTAAATAAAATTAATGAGGATTCGGTTTCCACATCTGAAAAGAAATCTAGCTCATTTTCTGAACTGTGTTCTCTAATTCATTCTGAGTTTTCACCTCTCTCTTTTTAATTCCGGATAGACCTGCTAAGCCTGCAGATTGATTTTTTTAATTGGTGAAGATGTATAACCATAAGGAATGCAGGAGACTCCTCCTCCTCCTCACATTTATCTTAAACATTCCTTCCTCCCCATCACCTCGTTCTTTGAAATGTGTGATATATTTGAATTTGCTCTCACTACTAGAGATAGAGTTGAGGATATAGAACATTAATTATTTCTTTAGTTTGCTGAAATAGTGTCCTGTGTTCATTTTCATCATGAATTCTTCTGGGCACTTAATCCAGCAGGAAACAAAATAGACCAAGACATTCTAATGAGGGAGCTGAAGAACAGATGAGTCGGAAATGACTAACAGAAAATCAGATAGCAGTAAGTGTATGAAGATCATAAGATAGAATGGCAAAGGTGATTGAGAACTGTTCTGTGTGTTGGATTTCCAAGAAAATGTCCCTTAAAATGAGACATGAGTTATACATACAAGGAACCCATCACATGTAGACATAAGCATAAATGTTCTAGACTGGGTATCAACAAAGACAAACTTTTATGTTGGAGCTAAGTTCAATGTGTCCTGGGGTAGTGACAAATGCAAGATCATAGTACAAAGAGCACGGAGGGCAAGCGTAGTGACACTGAAGGTGTGAGCTTACTTGGGGCACACAGTGTGACTGGAGTTTTAAAGTCCTGCCTTGCTTAGCCACTTCATAAGGAACAATCACTCATGCCGTTTGTTTTCCTAACAGTTTTTGCAAGAATCCTGCGTGCTCCTGAATCCCACAATGTCACCTTTGGTTCCTTTGTAACCCTACGCTGCACAGCAATAGGCATCCCTGTCCCCACCATCAGCTGGATTGAAAACGGAAATGCTGTGAGTGCCTTGTGATGGGGATGATTTGGGGAAGACCTGCTGGTGGTGACTTTCTGCACACAGCATGTTCCTGGAGTGTGTAGTGATTTGAATAAGAACAGCCCCTGGTGGCTCATATGTCTGAGTATGTGGTCCCTAGTTGGTGGAACTCTTCGGAAAGGATTAGGAGGTCTGTCACTGGGACACTTTTGAGATTTCAAAAGCCCATTCCCTCTGCCACTATCACTGCCTTCAATTTGCAGATCAAGGTGGAGGCTCTTAACTGGTCCTGCTGCCATACCTTTGCTCCAGCATCATGGACTCTAATCTTCTGAAATCATAAGCCCAAATTAAGGGTTACCGTTTATAAATCACCATGGTCATAGTACTTATCACAGCAATATGGTAAATACATAGTAACTAAGATAGTGTTACCATTTCTATGTATATCGCTGGTCCTAGTTTTACCAGTGTTTAAAGATGTCCTTGGTACCAGGAACCAATGACATTGAACCCTGGGAATTTACATTCTTCCCTGTTTTTGTGTAAAAGAGAAATGGTTCTAAGTCCTTCCTATAACTAAAATAATTTTCATAAAATGTACCAGGCAAAGACCAGTTCACTGGTGAAGTTACTTTAATGGAAAATAATCCAGGATTATAATCCATTCAATATTTCTTCATTTTTAATAGTGCTAATAGTAGCTAATATGTTCACATGGTTATTTGAGCCAGGTCCTCTTCCAAGTACTTTACATACAAGCATTCACACATTCATTTTTACAAACAACTTTTAAGCATCTGAGAATCAAGTAATATTGTGGGCTCTGTGACAACAAGAGTAAGAAAAATGAGAGAGCTTCCCTGATATCAAAGAGCTTCCATTCTGGTGGGAAAGGATAGAGAATAAAATCAGAGAGAATGTGCATAAATTCCAACAAAACAAACAAACAAACAAACAAACAAACAACAACAGTAAAAACCCATAGAGCTGGAAATGAGTCAGAGAGTTGGACCTTAGGAGAAAGATTCCAGTTTCAGTAGAGTAGTTGAGTCTACATGGAACAAAGGCATCTGGGAAGAGTTCTGGATATGATGGCACGGGAGGCTGTGTGCACAGCTGCTGGAAGATTACCAGACAAAGTCTCTGAGATAAGGGCGTAGACATGATCTGTTGGAGGAGCAGCAAGAAGGTTTGCATGGTTGTAGACCAGTGAGTGAAGAGTGCAGAGATGAAAGGCCCATGTGGCCACTGTGAGTCAAAAATTCCTGCAGAGGCTGGGAAGCAATATCAGCTTTCCTTGCCTGACACAGGACTCAATTTAAGTCTGTTTCCATTTCTATTGTCCCATGACTCTTCCCCATTGTTTCCTGTTCCCTGTGTCTGGTTATCTTCCTACTGACCACTATTCATTGCACTGGAAGGAAGGAGGGCTGGAGGGTGGTACTTTCCTCTGGAAATGAACTTTGCTTCATTCTGTCAAAATCTAAGGGTTACCTCTAATCTTGGACCACTTAAGATTTGAAGCTCCTGGTATATTCCTGGTGATTATAGCACAGGTGTAATACTTCAGGTGGACTATTTCACTTACAGATCACATTGAGATGATTCTGATACCTAGTGCTTTGAGAGCTTTCTTTCTCGTGTTATCTAATTATTCACTAAATTTTATCTTTTTTTATTAGATAAATTCTTTATTTACAATTTGAATGTTGTCCCCTTTCCTGGTTTCCCCCCACCGCAAAATTCCCTAACCGATCCCCGCTCCCCCTGCTCACCAATCCACCCACTTCTGCTTCCCTTTCCTGTCATTCCCCTGTACTGAGGCATTTACCCTTCTCAGGTCCGAGGGCCTCTCCTCCCTTTGATGTCCAGCAAGCACATCATCCTCTGCTGCATATGCAGCTGGAACCCTGGGTCCCTCCATGTGTATTCTTTGGTTTGTGGTTTAGTCCCTGGGAACTCTGGGGATACTGGGTGGTTCATGTTATTGTTCCTCCTATGGCACTGCAAACCTCTTCAGCTCCTTGGGTCCTTCCTCTAGCTCCTCCATTGGGGACCCTGTGCTCAATTGAATGGTTGGCTGAGAGTGTCCCCCTCAGTATTTGTCATGCACTGGAAGAGCCTCCCAGTGACAACTATATCAGGCTCCTATCAGCAAGCCCTTGTTGGAATCCACAATAGTGTCTGGGTTTTGTAATTGTATATTGGATGGATCCCTAGGGGAAAAGTCTCTGTATGGTCTTTCCCTCAGGCTCTGTTTCACATTGTGTCTCTGTATCTCCTCCTGTGGGTATTTTGTACCCTCTTCTAAGAAGGACCAGAGTATCCATACTTTGTTCTTCCTTCTTCTTGAACTTCATTTGGTTTGTGAATTGTATCTTGGGTATTCCAGGATTCTGAGCTAATACCCATTTACCAGTTAGGGCACACCATGCATGTTCTTTTGTAATTGGGTTACCTCACTCAGGATGATATTTTCTAGTTCCATCCATTTGCTTAAGAATTTCATGAAGTCATTGTTTTTAATAGCTGAATAGTATTCCATTGTGTAAATATACCACATTTTCTGTATCCATTCCTCTGTTGAGGGACATCTGGGTTCTTTCCAGTTTCTGGCTATTATAAATAAGGCTGTGATGAACATAGAGGAGCATGTGTCCTTATTATATGCTGAAGAATCCTCTGGGTATATGCCAAAGAGTGGTATAGCAGGGTCCTCTGGGTAGTATTATGCCCAATTCTCTGAGGAACTGCCAAACTAATTTCCAGAGTGGTTGTACCAGCTTGCAATCCCACCAGCAGTAGAGCAGTGTTCCTCTTTCTCCACATCCTTGCCAGTACCTGCTGTCTCCTGAGTTTTTGATCTTGGCCATTCTGACTGATGTGAGGTGAAATCTCAGGGTTGTTGTGATTTGCATTCCCCTGATGACTAAGGATGCTGAACATTTCTTTAGGTGCTTCTCAGCCATTCAATATTCCTCAGTTGGAAATTCTTTGTTTAACTCTGTACCCCATTTTTAATAGGGTTATTTGGTTCTCTAGAGTCTAACATCTTGAGTTCTTTGTATATATTGGATATTAGCCCTCTGTCAAAGGTAAGGTTAGTAAAGCCACAACTACGCTGATACCAAAACCACACAAAGATCCAAAAAACTTTATCATTGCTTCATTTTATTTTCTCTTCTCACTCATTAAAGACAACCAAAAGAAAATTAAAAATTTCCAAGATTGGGAAGTCTTTCAGGGAAAGAATAACACTCTACATTTTTTTGTATATGGATTTTTCTGGAGTTTTTTCAGTATGAAGGTTCATCTGTAACAGCTAAGGGTTTTTGGTTTGTTTGTTGTGTTGTGTTGTGTTTTGGGGGGTTGTTTTGGTTTTTTGTTTGTTTTGTGTTTTTTTTTATCCAGAATGGGAAATTAATCAGGATTCTTAAATTCATATTTTTAAAATATTGACCCTTGTTTATTTGTGTTTGGTGAGAATATAATTTTTAATCTTATCTGTAACCAAAATCAACCTGAGAAAGAAGGGTTTTAAGATAACAGTTTATAGTCTATTCTGAAAGGAAGTCAGAGCAGAAACCTGGAGACAGGAACTGAAGCTGAGGCCCTGGAGGAATGCTGCTCATTGGCTTGCCCTCCATGCCTTGCTCAGTCTGCCTTTCCCTGGACCGCCTGCCCACAGTCGGTTGGTCTCTCCCATAACAACCATCAATCAAGAAAATTTCCCACAGACTTGCCTACAGGACTGTCTGGTAGAACCAATTCCCCATTTGAGATTTATTCTTCAGAGATGACTCTAGTTTGTGTCAATTTGACCAAACAAAGCAAAACAAAAGACTAACCTAACTATCTCAGTTTTAAGATTGTGCTCATGGGGTAAGGAAGCATATTTTCATTGCTTTGGTATAGATACAATTTACCAATGTAATTCCTCATCATCAGTTGTATCAACTGTTGGCAAGCATGGTAGTTTTCACAGAAAATGAGTGCCTCTTGCCCCATTTTCTGTTCTAGATTATTGTATCTATTTTCTAAACTGGGAGTAGTCTGTTCTGTCAGTGAGCTATCAAGATCATGTTCCAGGGACAGACAGTGTTAGGCCAGCCTCATGGAATCACCTGGCAAGCTTGCATCTTTTTCTTTGGTGCAGAGCCTGAAGCTAAGAGGCTGAGATACAAGTATCTGAAACTCTGAGGCATGTCCCTCTGCTGTACGTCTGAGGATAGCTTTTCTCTCCTCTACATTCTCTCTCCTCAGACTCCTAGACAGTAGATCCCTCTCTGTGATAGATACAATTTAGAGTCAACTTGACTGGATTGAGATTTACCCTGGAGATTGAGGAGACACCAGAGCATTAACTATGGTTGTTACAAAGACTAATCACATGATGCTTGCTGGCTAGTCACCAGCCAGTGTCAAACTAAAACTAGCCTCCGAACATGGTAATAAGCCTACAATGCTATAAAAATAAGAGCGTTTCCCATCTCCCATGCAAACTAAAACATTGAACAGTCAGAGACAGAGAACAGAAGAAAATCCAACAATGTGTCCCAACTTGATGAAGACATATTCCCTTTCTGCCTTTGTCAATGTTCAGTTCTTTGTCCCCCTGACCCCCACCATGGGAATTTTTAATAAAATAAATTTGAGAGTGACAGGTAACTTTTATTTTCTTTTACAAAAGTGGATAGAGTAATTTTATGGGAATAAAAAGAAGCTTACTATTTTTTTTAAAAAGTCTCTGCATTTTATAGAACCATATTTATTGAATTATTCTGATAATAACTGTTATATAGACATTTAACTAAAAATTTAGAAAAAATTATGTATCTTTTTTGCTTTGTCCTATACACGATTCCTAAAAATGTGTAAAAGTTGAAATAGTATTTTTAAAAGAGAGTTTTATAAAATAAACTCTCTGTGTGTATGTATATATATATGTATATATATATGTATATATGTTATATTAATTTAAAAGATTTAAGAGGAAATGATTTTGGTTTCAAATCTGTGAGCTTTGGAGTCATTTTATATAGTTAGCTGATAAAAGAAAATAATGAAAAAGGACAATGTTTATGGCTATGGAAATGCAAAACAATATAGAAATGCCTTTTATCCCGGTATTTTTTTTTCTTTGATGCAGAGACAAACAATATTTAGTATATCTACAGGAGCGTGAGCCTTACTGGGACTTTTGTAAGGAGGTAGATTGCTGATGATTCGCTTGAGTGTAGCAATTATTTCACTAAGTACATGTATACAAACTATCATTCTATTGCCTTTAACATATTTCAGAAAAATATAATAAATATACAGAAACTTTTGGTCATACCTGTTAGATGAGGCATTCCCAGTTAGCTGCAGTTATTTATAATGTAGGGTCAATGAAGACCAGATACTTTCCAAGGCATTTCTGTGTTCAGGTGAAGTTGTGATGTTGCTAGATTATCTATAGCTATAAGTAGACTATCTCTAGTCAGTACTGCCATTTACTCAGTAAAATAATTACTATAGTCAAGCAAATCAGCAGATCAGTTTATGTCCTTACAAAACCCATCACTATCAGAACGTCAGAATGTTTTAGCTTAGCAGTCCTCAACCTTCCTAATGCTGTGACTCTTTAATACAGTTCTTCAGGTTGCGGTGACTCCTAACCCTAAAACATTTTTGTTGCTACTTCATAGATGTAATTTTGGTAGTTATGAACCGTAATATAAATATCTAATATACAGCAGATCTAAAAGGGGTAGTGACCCACAAGTTGAGAACCACTGCTTGTGTCCAGAGATAAGAATTTATTCTGGCTTCTTTAGTTAAGTGAACCAGAGTGATTGGCAAAAACCTCCTTATGTCAGATACATCTTAAAGTCAGATATAATCACCTGAGTCAAGTCCTGTCAGACCTTGGTCACTGTGGGGTCTGGGTTCCAGAACTCTGTGGATAACAAATTCCTCGGATGCTCAAGCCCACATGTCCAAACTTGTCAAGTTTGCACATAACCAGTATATATCCTTCTCTGTACTTTAAATCATTTCTTAGTACAAATGCTATAGAATTATCTATGATACTATTTGTTTAGGGAATAATAACATATTATAAAACAATCTCATACCTGTTCAATATAGACATACTTTAAAAATATTTTCAATAAAAAAAATTAGTCAAATCCATGCAGTTCACAGACAGATGTGCAAGGTCACTGTACCAGTAGACTTTAAACACACCTTGGTAAAAGGTCTCAACAAGAATCTGAAGTTATCCTTTTAAATTTTTAAAACTCAGAGAGCAGGGAAAATGATTCAACTAGAGGACAGAGGGTGCTTTTATGTTTAGATCATCAAAAATACTAAACTGTTGGTCCCAACAAGCTATTAAGAAAGAAAAACAAATTCAAACTATGACCAACAAGGCCTGCTGAGCATGAGTCACATAGAGAATCAAGAGAAGCCTCTGAATGAAAGAGGAAAAGCTCTTCGACACCACATCATCCTTGACCAGAGAGCTTCAGAATGGCCTGGGCTCTCTATTGAACTAGTTCAGCACTGGATGGAGTCCCCTGGAGAGCGAGCCCAGAAGGCTTAAGGAACTCTTATTCTTTCTGTGAGACATGTTTCCAGTGACCTTGTGACCTCAGGCAGAGTGGGGGGTGTTTAGGAATGGTGTGCTAAGGTGTGAACAGGAAACGCTGGGCAGCTGTAGTTTGAATATTTTAATAAATCCCTGCTCAGGGGTTTCCTTCCTGCCTTATATCATTTGTATTATCAGATGAAAGACACACACAGCCTTTATATTTTAATGTGTTTTAAGCAGCACATCAGCTGGGCAACTGCCTAACCTCCATGCTGCTAGAGTCTACTTTCCATCCATCACCCCATTATTGCTTACTAATTTCTATGTTCTGTCTTAGCCGCTCTTGACCCAATTGAGTGGCCCTCTGGGCCACATTCTCTCAGTTCTTCCACACAGTAGCTCTGGCCCTTCCTCCTGCAAGTTCTTTTTCTTCCATAACTGCTCTCTTCTCCCCTCTCTTACACTCCCCTCTCCTAAGGCAAAAGACAAAACCTTCACAGGCAGCACTAGGGCCTTGCTTGCTTCTGAGTTGTTCACAGCACTGCATAGTTCTTCCCTGGGGAAGGAACTCACTTGGCAAACAAGGGAAGCACATAGCTCTGCTTCTTTAAACTGGAAAGAGTTGATCCCCACAAACAAGATATAAAATGCCAAATACCCCAAGCACACAGACAGTCCAGGGACATTCAGATCTCAGTCTGTCAGTCTCAGGTGGTTTTGTAGCAAAATCAGAGAGAGTTTGCAGTTAAAGATGTCCAACTGCTTAGGCCTAACACAAAATCCTGGGTCTATAAGATGTTGGGCTTCTGAGAAATATGATAACAAAGAATTCAACAGAAATTCATGAATGCATACTTGTGTGTGTGAGTGTATGTGTGGCAGGGGCAGGGAAGCAAGACCCAAAGTGTCCCTCGTGTAGGCTTTCTCCAGCTGTGGAATTACAAACTCATCTCACTGAGCCCAGTATTTGTGTGTGTGTGTGTGTTTGTGTGTGTGTGTGAATTCTAGAGATCAACCTTAGAAACTCATGTTCTCACACTAGTAAGCCAAGCCCTTTGATGTTTGGGCTGTCCTGCTTAACCTGGATGCATACCTCTTAAAGGTAGTTCTCTACATTTTGTCAGTTTCCCATGGAGACCATAGAGATTACTTATGTGGAAGAGTTCCCTAATGCTTGATCTGACCTGGGAAGTTTTCCCAGTGATTGAGACAGCAATGAGGGTAGAGGATGACAAGACAAAGTAGATAACTGAACAAAATTTCACTAACTAATTGCTATAGAAAGTGTCTAGTTCTAGGGACCACAAGCCATTAGACATTAGGAAGAATGCTGGTCATAAAGTGGGTGTAGCTGAAAAGGCACATAAGTTTGAATGCCCTGAACTCACATAAAAGCTGGAGGTAAAAGCTTGCATCTGTGATCCCAGAGTCACTACAGAGGTGTGGGAGGCGAGCCAGCCAGCCTCCGGAAGCTGTTAGATACAGTAGCTGTGAGATCCTGCCTCAAATAATGCAGAAAGCAAGGCTAGCCATCCAAAGCTGTCCTCTGACCTCTACACATGCACTGTGGCACCCCACCCCAGTCTATGCACACACACACACACACACACACACGTGAGTGCATACACATGCATCTCACATACATACATACATGTATACACATGTATCTCTCTCTCTCTCTCACACACACACACACACACACACGCACACACACACGCGCGCACACACACACACACACATGTTTAAAAAATAAAGAAAAATGATCACATCTCAAAGCTTCCCCTCTTGCTAGTCTGAGAAAACATGCATGCAAAAGAGTCCCATTCTTAGCCATATTCACACTGAGGAATTTATTCCAGGAAAGCAAAACTGAACTCACCCTGGTGCTGACCTCCAGTCTTCCAAAACATCATTGGCTAATTTCTTTAATTTTTCTTAATCACTTGAGTTTCCTTCAAACTGTTATCATTTGCCCTTCACCTAAGTAGTGGTGGTGATTAATGAACAGTTATTGAAAATGTGCCATTGTGCTTAAGATAAAAGAAGAAAGAATTGCCATTTCAAAATAAGCCGCCATCTTAACAACGGCATTTGTTGGTTTGTTGAGGTTGTAGCATTCACTTTCTGTTGCCCTGACAAAATTTCTGAGAAAAACAACACAACAAGGAAGATAGACTCATTCTGGTTCATGATTTCAGAAGTCTGAGTCTGTAGTCACATGGCTTCCTCTCTAGGAGGTGATTCAACACAATGCCTCTCTTGCTGTGGGTGTGTGTAGATGAGGCTGTTCTCCTTAAGACAGCTGTGAAGTAGAGAGGGAAAAGGGAGTAGGGGTCCAACACCCTCCTCAAAGCCACATGCTTGATGGTGTAGCTTTTTTTTGGTTCTACCACTTAATGCTTTTTCAGCTTCCTGACAAGTGTAAATGGATTTTACTAAACTCTACTAGTTCTTAATATGGCCCTGCTAAGCCCCTAATAATCAAGGCAGAGTCCAATGGATTTTTAAAATCAGTTCTAGCACAATTATTCTGTTAATTACCCCTTATCTATTTTTCTTTTCTTTTTTATTAGATATTTCCTTTATTCACATTTCATATGTTATCCCCTGTCCCCGTTTCTCCCCAAACTCCTAGCCCATCCACCCCCCTGCTTCTATGAGGGTGTTCCCCCACCCACAACCACCTCCACGCCCCCATATTCCCCTACACTGGGGAATCGAGCCTTCCCAAGACCAAGGGCCTCTTCTCCCATTGATGCCTGACAAGGCCATCCCTTGCTACATATGTGGCTGGAGACATGGGTTTCTCCATGTGTACTCTTTGGTAGATGGTACTCCCTGGAAGCTGTTGTTCCTCCTATGGGGCTTCAAACCCCTCAGCTCCTTCAGTCCTTTCTCTGTCTCCTCCATTGGGGACTCCTTGTTCCATCCAATGGTTGGCTTCAAGCATCTGCATCTATATTGGTTGGGCTCTGGAAAAACCTCTCAGCAGACAGCTATATCAGGCTCCTGTAAGCACTTCTTGACATCCACAATAGTGTCCGCATTTGGTGTCTGTAGATAGGATGGATACACAGGTAGAGCAGGCTCTGGATGGCATTTCCTTTAGTCTCTGCTCCACACTTTTTCTCCATATTTCCTCCCATGAGTATTTTGTTCCCCATCTAAGAAGTACTGAAGCATCCACACTTTGGTCTTCCTTCTTCTTGAGCTTCATGTGGTCTGTGAATTGTATCTTGGGTATTCCAAGCTTTTGGGCTAATACCTACTTATCAGTGAGCATTCTTTTGTGATTGGGTTGCCTCACTCCAGATGATATTTTCTAGTTCTATCCATTTGCCTAAGAATTTCACAAAGTCATTGTTTTTAATAACTGAGTTGTGTAAATGTACCACATTTTCTGTATCCATTCCTCTGTTGAAGGACATCTGGGTTTGTTCCAGCTTCTGACTATTATAAATAAGGCTGATATGAATATAGTGGATCATGTGTCCTTGTTATATGTTGGAGCATATTTTGGGTATATTCCCAGGAGCAGTACAGCTGATACTCAGCTAATACTATGGCCAATTTTCTGAAGAACTGCCAGACTGATTTCCAGAGTGGTCATACCAGGTTGCAATCCCACCAACAATGGAGGAATGTTCCTCTTTCTCCACATCCTTGCCAGCACTTTCTGTCACCTGAATTTTTGATCTTAGCCATTCTGAATGGTGTGAGGTAGAACCTCAGGGTTGTTTTGATTTGCATTCCCCTCATGACTAAGGATGTTGAACATTTCTTTAGGTGCTTCTCAGATATTCCATATCCCTCAGTTGACAATTCCCTCTTTAGCTCTGTACCCCATTTTTAATAGGGTTGCTTAATTCTCTGGAGTCTAACTTCTTGAGTTCTTTGTAGATACTAGATATTAGCCCTCTATCAGATATAAGATTGGTAAAGATCTTTTCCCAATCTGTTGATTGCTGTTTTGTCCTTTGCCTTACAGAGCTTTGCAATTTTCTGAGGTCCCATTTGTCCATTTTTGGTCTTAGAGTATAAGCCATTGGTGTTCTGTTCAGGAAAATTTCCCCTGTGCCCATGTATTTGGAGCTTTTCCCACATTCTCCTCTATTAGTTTCGGAGAATCTGGTTTAATGTGGAGGTCCTTGATCCACTTGGACTTGAACTTTATACAAGGAGATAAGAATGGATCAATTTGCATTCTTCTACATGCTGACCTCCAGTTGAACCAGTACCATTTGTTGAAAATGCTGTCTTTTTTCAACTGGATGGTTTTAGCTTCTTTGTCAAAGATCCAGTGACCATAGGTGTGTGGGTTCATTTCTGGGTCTTCAGTACTATTCCATTGATATTCTCGCCAGTCTCTGTACCAATACCATAAAGTTTTTTTTATCTCTATTGCTCTGTAGTAGAGCTTGGGGTCAGGGATGGTGATTCTGCCAGCAGTTCTTTTATTGTTGAGAATAGTTTTCACTATCTTGGGTTTTTTGTTACTTTAAATAAATTTGAAAACTGATCTTTCTAATTCTATGAAGAATTGAGTTGGAATTTTGTTAGGAATTGCATTGAATCTGTAGATTGCTTTCAGCAAGGTGACTATTTTTACTTTATTAATCTTGCCAATGCCCGAGCATGGGAGATCTTTCAATCTGAGGACTTGTTCAATTTTCTTTCTTCAAAGACTTGAAGTTCTTGACATACAGAACTTTTACTTGTTTGGTTAGAGTCACACCAAGATATTTTATATTTTTTGTGACTATTGTGAAGGGTATTGTTTCCCTAATTTCTTCTCAGCCGGTTTATCATTTGAGTATAGGAAGGTTACTGATTTTTTTGAGTTTATTTTATATCCAGTCACTTTGCTGAAGTTGTTTATCAGGTTTAGGAGTTCTCTGGTGAATTTTTGGGGTCACTTAAGTATACTATCATATCATCTGCAAATAGTGATATTTTGATTTCTTCCTTTCCAATTTGTATCCCTTTGACCTCCTGTTGTTGTCTAATTGCTCAGGCTAGGACTTCGAGTACTATGTTGAATAGGTAAGAAGAGAGTGGGCAGCCTTGTCTCGTTCCTGATTTTAGTGGTATTGCTTCAAGTTTCTCTCCATTTAGTTTGATGTTGGTTACTGGTTTGCTGTACATTGCTTTTACTATGTCTAGGTATGGGCCTTGAATTCCTGATCTTCCCATGATATTTACCATGAAGAGGTGTTGGATTTTGTCAAAAGTTTTCTCAGCATCTAATGAAATGATCTTGTTTTTTTCTTTGAGTTTGTTAATATAGTGGATTATGTTGATGCATTTCCTTATATTGAACCATCCCTGCATCCCTGGGATAAAGCCTACCTTCATCAGGATGGATGATCATTTTGATGTGTTCTTGGAATTTTGTTGTGTATGTTTTGCATCAATATTCATAAAAGAAATTGGTCTGAAGTTCTCTTTCTCTGTTGGGTCTCTGTGTGGTTTAGGTATAAGTATAATTGTGGCTTCATAGAACAAATTTGGTAGTGTTTCTTTTGTTTCTATTTTATTGAATAGTTTGAAGAGTATTAGTATTAGGTCTTTGAAGATCTGATAGAATTCTGCACTAATCCCATCTGGTCCTGGGCTTTTATTGGTTTGGAGACTTTTAATGTCTGTTTCTATTTGTTAAAGGTTATGGGAATGTTTAGATGGTTTATCTGATCCCGATTTAACTTTGGTACCTGGTATCAGTCTAGAAAAGTGTCCATTTCATCTAGATTTTCCAGTTTTGTTGAATATAGGCTTTTGTAGTAGGATAATTTTTGAATGTCCTTGGTTTCTGTTGTTATGGTTCCCTTTTCATTTCTGATTTTGTTAATTTGGATACTGTCCTTGTGCCTTCTGGTTAGTCTGGCTAAGGGTTAATCTATCTTGTTGATTTTCTCAAAGAACCAGCTCCAGGTTTTGTTGATTATTTGCATAGCTCTTTTGGCTTCTATTTGGTTGATTTCAGCCCTGAGTTTGATTATTTCCTGGTGTCTACTCCTCTTGGGTATATTTGCTTCTTTTTGTTCTCAAGCTTTCAGGTATGCTGTCAAGCTGCTACTTGACCTTTTTCCTTTACTGCTTTTAATATGCTTTGTGCATTTGGTGGTTTGCTTATTATGTGACAGGAGGAATTTTTTCTGGTCCAGTCTGATAGATTTGGAGTTTTGTAGGCTTCTTGTATGTTCATGGGCATCTCTTTCTTGAGGTTAGGGAAGATTTCTTCTATAATTTTGTTGAAGATATTTACTGGCCCTTTAAGTTAGGAATCTCTACTATCTTCTGTTCCTATTATCCTTAGGGTTGGTCTTCTCATTGTGTCCTTGATTTCGTAGATGTTTTGGGTTAGAAGCTTTTTGCATTTCACATTTTCTTTGACGGTTGTGTCAATGTTTTCTATGGTATCTTCTGCACCTGAGATTCTCTCCTTTATCTCTTGTATTCTGTTGGTGATGCTTGCATCTATAATTCCTGATATCTTTCCTAGGTTTTTTATCTCCAGGACTGTCTTCCTTTATGAGTTCTTTATTGTTTCTATTTCAATTTTTAGATCCTGCATGGTTTTGTTCAATTCCTTCACCTGTGTGGTTGTATTTTCCCATAATTTGTTAAGGGATTTTTGTGTTTCCTCTTTAAGGGCTTCTAGCTGTTTACCTGTGTTTCTTTAAGGGAGCTATTTATGTCCTTCTTGAAGTCCTCTATCATCATCATGAGAAGTGATTTTAGATCTAAATCTTGCTTTTCTTTTGTGATGGAGTATCCAGGACTTGCTATTTTGGGAGAACTGGATTCTGATGATGTCAATTAACCTTGGTTTCTGTTGATTATGTTCTTGTGGCTTGCCTCTTGCCATCTGGTTATCTCTAGTGCTAACTACCCTTGCTGTCTCTGACTGGAGCCTATCCCTCCTGTAATCCTGGTTGTGTCAGAACTCCTCAGAGTCCAGCTGTCTCTGTGATCCTGTGATTCTGGGATCCTGGGATCCTGAGATCCTGGATGTATCAGAGCTCCTGGGGGTCAATCTGTCTCTGGGATTCTGAATTCCTGGTGTGACCAAGCTCCTGAAATCCTGCGATCCTAGGCATATTAAAGCACCTGGGAGTCGAGCTTCCTCTGGGTGTTGTGGAACTGTGTGTGAAGCCAGTGCCCAAGGTCTTCTCAAGTCATTGGCTCAATCTGGAAGGGACCTATCAATTTTTCTATATACTAGACTTAATTTCCCAGCTAGGATTCCCAAGTATTGGCTGTTTTCTTGATCAATCTGTTTTCATCCAGCCTGTTCACAGGGTCCAGTTTTTCTGGCCACATCCTAATGATCCATTTGGCCTCATGGCAGTCTTCTTCTCTCTCCTCCTCCTCCTTCTTCCTCTTCTCTCCACTTTGTTCCTATCTGAGAACTGCAGTCTGGTAACTGAAACTTGCCTACCTTTATTCTCCCCAGTAATTGGCTGTAACCACTTTTATTTACCTAATAACTTTAAATTGGGGAGCAAGGTTTACAAAGCGCTTGCTGTATGTATGTGAGGATCTCCTCATCAAGGGGCAACTAGATCTTGGAGGCCAGAATTTAGCATTTGAATATATAGCAGCTCCAGACCAAACCCCAACAATTAAGGCTGCCAACCAACCCTTTCATACATAGGGCTTTGAAAAGATGTGTGATCCAAGCAACTGGGTTTGCTTGCTACCAATTCATTTCCCTTCTCTTGAAATACTAGCAAACATAGTGATTAAAAGCTATTGACTTTGGTATCAGACCAATAGGGTACAGATTCTAACTCAAAACTGAATAGAAAATGTGGATAGTCTTGGGCCAGTGCTAAAGTGGCCTGCCACCAAGCCTGATGACCTGAGTTCAAAAGCTACACCATGAAAGGAGAGAACCAACTCACACCATACTAGCCATTCCATGGTGTGAGTGTACCCACATACTTACAATATATATATGTATATGTACACACACACACACACACACACACAACTGCAGTGTTTACTATAGTTGAATTGATGACTAATGAATAGGAATTTGTATAATTAATCTGTCAAGTCCATGCTAATATATTGATATTCTAGCTCTTTAAGTACATTTGACTTCTGGCTTGAGGGTCCAGCATATTTTGTATGCTGTGCCTTAGAGTGTCTTGGCCTTATAAACCATTTTCCTTACTACATATCCATTAATCTGATGTTCATTTGTACAGAAAAGATCAGACATTATATGACTCTTGTCATCTGAGCTTGTATCAGTTATCTATTACCATCTTATAAACCAGCTAAGGCTGAGTGGTATAAAATAGTAACTGTTAGTGGTCACAAGTCTGGGGATCACCTGATAGTTTTGCTGATTTGAGCTAGGATTAGCAAACACTGGGCTAGTCTGGCTTTCATGCCTGGCAGTTTGGGTGGATCTTTTTTAGTCCAGAATATCTTTCTTCATATATGTTTTGGTGGTTTAGTGCTTTTTCTGTGGGATAGATGGGACATGTTCATTTCATCCTCCAGTGTCATAGTTAGGGTTTCTAATTGCTGTGAAAAGACACCCTGGCCATGGCAATGCTTATAAAGGAAAATATTTAATTGACTTACTGGTTCAGAGGTTGAGTCCATTATCATTATATGGCAAAGCATGGAGGCATGGAGGTGGATACGGTGCTGGAGAAAGAGCCAAGAGTTCTACATCTGAATCTGAAGGCAGCAAGAAGAGGAAGAGACACTCACTGGTCCTGGCTTGAGCATCTGAAACATCAAAGCCCACCCTCAGTGATATACTTCCTCCAACAAGACCACACCTCCTAGTAGTTCCACTCCCTATGAGCCTATGGGGACTGTTTTCATTCAAACTACCATATCAAGCAAACTCTCTCTAGCTTATTCACAGAGGGACCCAAGCTCCAAAATCAAAATGAAAGCAAGCCCCAATGTGCCAGAGCTTTGTAAGTGATCTCAGGACACATCACTGGCTAGCCTAGATCAAAGGGCAGAGAATGATGATCCCTGTTGAGAGAGGGATCAAGGAGTCATAGTACCAGGACACTGGCCTAGGGACAGGGAGCTCATGTCTATATTTACAGTTCCCCTCATGCCCATTGAACTGAAATGCTCTACCCTTCCAGACAACCAATGGGGTGTCTTAGGAGAGGGTAATCTAGCTCTACCTTTTATTTTGCCCACACCCACCAGGTTTCTTCAGGTTCTATTCAAGAGAGTGTGAAAGACCGAGTGATTGACTCAAGACTCCAGCTCTTTATCACAAAGCCAGGACTCTACACATGCATAGCTACCAATAAGCATGGAGAGAAATTCAGTACCGCAAAGGCTGCAGCCACTGTCAGTATAGCAGGTAGGTGCTGTGTGTTTACAGTGCTCCTGAAGAGGGGGCAGTTGGCACTCCATGGCATCTGGAAGAGAGCCAGAGGTTAAACTCCCTTTAACATCCCAGCCCCCTTGAAGCTATTTCCTTGTTCATTTTGACATGCATTGGTGATCAAGACATAGATTTTGACTTTGTTGTGACAAAAATTAAATATTAACATTCTTGTTCAAGTGGTGGATACCAATTTACAGAACCTTATTTTTCTCTTTCTCTCCTTTTAAATTTTTCTTTTCTTTTCTTTCCCCTCCCTTCCCTATCTCTACTCAGAAGTCCTTTTTTTTTGTTTGTTTGTTTTTTTTGTTTTTGTTTTTGTTTTTTTTTGTTTTTCAAGATGGGTTTCTCTGTGTAGCCCTGGCTGTCCTGGAACTCACTCTGTAGACCAGGCTGGCCTTGAACTCAAAAATCCACCTGCCTCTGCCTCCCAAGTGCTGGGATTAAAGGTGTGTGCCACCACCGCCTGGCTCTCTACTCATAAGTCTTCCCTCCCTCTCTCTTCCTTCTTCCATCTCTCCCTCCCTCTGCTTCTGCCTCCCTTCCTCCCTCTGCCCCCTTTCTTGCTCCCTTCTCCCCTTCTTGGTTCTTGATTCCTCCCTTCTCTCAATACACCCTTCCTTCCTTCTTTCCTCCACTCTTTTTTTTAGAACCTCTCCTGTCCCCCCTCTCTGGGTTAAGCAATTTTCCCAAGGCTCTCAGAAAGTTGGTAGATATTTAACATGACTGAACCAGTCTCCACACAGCTGTTTCTTAAAGGCATGGTTTTTTTGTTTTGTTTTGCTTTGCTTTGCTTTTTTGTTTTGTTTTTGTATTTTACTTCCCTGTGTTATCCAAGTGACAACAGGGTTTGCAGATATTTTCATGGGAAACAGCTGACACATGTGTTTCTAGGCTACCTGCATTATGTTGTGAAGGGTTATTTTTAAAAATTAAATATCCAAAAGGCTTCTGGGCACATTTTTGGAATTCCTAGAGGTGGAAATAATCCTTGTATCAGGAAATGCCAGGCATGTTAGACTCATAGCAGGCCTACTGTTCAAGGATCAGTTGAGAGGTGTTTGGCCAGACATGTAAAGTCAGCACTGGGCAGGCTCGGGGCCAGCTCCTGGAGCCCACTGTTTCTTATTACAGCTTATTTCTTTGATCTTCACCAACAGAAAACTTTATAAGAGTGCCTGTGATTTTTAATCTGAAATAGAGACCACAGAGTATATAAGTAGCAGTAGACAAGGCTAGACCTCAGGAGCATGCCCACTAAGGTGAGAAACAGGCTCCCTCTACTACCTCCTTGTAAGAATTATCTTTTTATAGGGCCTTTGGTCACGGTGCCAGTTAAAGTACATCACTTCTCCAGGCAATGACAAGCTGTGAAGAGATTCAACATACTAATGATAATAATAATAATGAAAATGATGACCATTTGTACCTCACTTTGCTTTGTATAATGAACTTTGTATGCAATTGTTAAATGTGCTGAATGTGGCCACGGGGCCTAGAAAAGACAGGTTATCCAGAACACAGTGGCAAAGGCAGGTGCTGAGAGAAGAGGACAGTCTGCCAGGGTAAAATGGAGGTCTTCCAGTGCCCAAATGTGGTGCTAGAGTAGAACTAGTTAATACACATTAGAGATTGCAATGTATTATAAGGAAAGGATGAGCACATTTACACAGGGATATTTCAGGCATATGCATGGGTATGATTTAGTTTAGCATGTTCCTCCTCTAGATGGAAGATAAATATTAGTGTTACCAGTCTTTAGAGAGTCCCATTTATGCAACTTCTTGTTTTTTTAGTGATAATCCTTGCCTAGAGTTCTGCTCCTTCCTTCTTCCATCTCTTCCCTAGATGGCAGGGAAGAAAGGGACTGATACTTCAATGATGTCCTCCAAACCCCTGGTTCTGGAGAAGTCTGAAGCTGGAGAGCTTGGGATTCCATCCCTTTTCTGGGTTAGAAACCAAAGGACCTCCCTGGATGACTTGCTGCCTTTGGGCACCTTCTAGAGAGTCATAGCTCTTAGCAGATAATCATCTGGTTGATGAAGATCTGGTCCCACAAAAACAAGACATTCATGGTGTTAGAGAAACTTTAAAAGCCATTGAGCATGACTGACATATGTCTTACCAAGTGGCAGCATCTCCATCCCTGTCCCAACCAGTGAGAACCAGATCCAATCCCTAAACCATCATCAAATCCCTACATACTCTGTTCTGGAGCCTTAACAGTGAGGAACCCTCTCTATCCTCACGGTGACCTGAATCCAGGCCTGTTGACTTTCTGCTTAGCTGCCTGTGCCCTCCATGGACCTGAAACTACCTCCGTGTCTCTTGTGAGGCAGGAGAAACCAAAGCACAATTTAGATTTCTTCACCCAGTCTGCTGCACCCAGGTAAGAAAATGTGATAATAGAGAAAAAAACAGAAAAGGAAAAAGATTTAGAAGGGCTTCAGAAGCCACAGTAAATCAAAACCATGCCCATCTGCTGGAGGAAATCACCACTTGTCTTGTGCGACCTCCTGCTCTGGTTTCCAGCTACCCATCTGTCCTCAGGTCAGGTGTCACTGACTGAGGTCTGACCTTCCTCCACTCTCCCTCAGGCAGTCCTAACAATCCCTGGTGTGGTTGACTAAGACCTCTCATTTACCAGGGCCATGTGCCATTTTCTCAATTATTCTTGTCAGCCAGACCTGATGGAGGCCTCCCAAAGACCTCTCTGGAATCCCAAAGGAACTACCTTCTAACCATAGAGTAACCCATTGGTCAATCTTCCAGGGAGGTTGAGGGCAATGTGAGGCAAAGGTTATCTTTAGCACCACACTCAGCCAGGGCCTGGGAGATGAGATGGGGAGAGATATGTCTAGCCATCGTTCTCCTCAGACTTCCCAGAGCTTAGGAATGGCACCTGCTCTCCAGACAGCCCTGTCTCTGATGGCTTCTGGTGGTGTTGCTAGACAAAATGGGGCTTCAGTCAGATAGGATGTCTCCTCTTGCCCCTCTGTCAGTGTCCCCTTTCTCCTCTCCTGTTTCAGCCTTTCCTCTCCTCACGCCCCAGCAGTGCTCTGTCCCCTGTCACAGCCACTGTCTCATTTGGAAGCCTTGCTCTGTTTACTCAGCCGTACCTTTATCGAGTTGTGAGAGTACCACCATTTTCTTATAACCACCCTTGAGTTGGGGTTGCTTTTCTTTACTGCCCTGTCCTTAACCTGGAGGTGTGCCTTAATGGCTTCTAGTGGCTTCTGTCCCCTGCTGTGTCTGGGTCCTCTTTGGCATTTGTTCATATTGTTAAGTCCACCATAGAAACTTAGAATAAGAACATCTTTATACTCATGACGTCAGCTCCCTCATGGGCCGGTGTCTCCCTGCTCAGCTGCTCTTAGGATCTGCCTCTGTTCATGTGCATCAGATACCATTTTTGCAGAGGAATTTCCTGTTTTTCCCTTCCACATGTTTCTGCCTATATAGTGAAGAAACATCGTGAAGCTTGCTTAGGCATACCCGTGCTTACAGTGGAGAACTCTGTGCTCCTATATCAGGCCCTTTGATGATTTTCATTCATTAAGGAATCTCTGCTGGCTCTACAATTCAATAAAATCTAAATCCTAATTTAGGAAGGATTATTAACATATCTATCTCCCTCTCCCTCTCCCTCTCTCCCTGCCTCTGTCTCTGTCTCTGTCTCTCTCTCTCTCTCTCTCTCTCTCTCTCTCTCTCTCTCTCTCTCAGTTTTATTCCTTTTCCCAGTTTTATGTATTTTTCCCTGCAGCGTGTGGCTGGATCCTGTGACTGTGGGTGCATTAATGGTGGCTAGAAGTTGCTGTTAGGAACTATCCTCCATTGCAAGTCCACACTAGGCATTGGAGCAGGGTCTCTCAATCAAACTCAGAATGCGCTGATTTGGCTAGTCTTGCGAGCCAGCTTGCTCCAAGGATCCCGTCTCTGCCTTCTGAGGCTGGGGTTATAGGTGACCACCAAACGCACTGGGCACTTTTCCGTGGGTTTCTAGGGATCCAAACTCCCTCTGCCCTTACTCAGCAAGTGTTTTAACTACTGAGCCATCTCCTCAGCCCCAGTAACATCTTCTGAATGCAAATAAGTCTCTCTGCCTAACCTGTGTAACTCAACAAAAGACATGCTAGATTTTATTTTTCAGAATGAAAATTAAGTCTGAGGTATTTCATAGTGTTTTCCAGTGACTCCCCTGATGGAATGAAATCTTACAGACTCTACACAACTCTTGACATTTCCCTCCTGGTCACTCCGGAGCCTGTCAGTTTTTAGTACTGAATGTGACGGGGATTTGTTCTAAAGGAATACAGCTTTCCTTAGTATTAGAAAGCTTTTGTCTCTCAGCTAAGCAACTTGTGTTGGGAGGGTTGTGAGTTTGGGGGTCTTTTGGAGGGAGCTTTGTTGGCTAATACCATGATCAAGTATGTATGTGTGTATGTGTGTGTATTGTAAATTTCAAAATTGGAAAATTTCAATAGGAAACAGAGGTGACAAGTTTCAAAATGACATGTGCAGCCAATATATTGAAATACAGACTTGACATGCACACAGATAAAACTGCCACTCTTCTCTAGTCACTGGGTGCTGAGAAATTATGTATTTTAGAATCTTCTTTCCCCTTAGGTAATCAAATTCATCACAGCTTTTGAGCAGATTCCGCAAGTCTCAGGCAATGTTTAAGGATTAGTTACAGTGATCTAATCCAGTTTAAACCTCCAGTCTAACCTGCTGACAGGCAGCCACTCCTTCAGGAACCCAAGAGAGCAGATGAATACGGCCTGCTGCTGTCCTATAGCTGTTTCCCTCTGTTCTAGCTCCTTTACATCAACAGAGAAGAAGGTTTACAGGGGAAAAAGCAAATGGATTTCCTGAATAGACATTCATCCCTCTCTCTGATGCAGTTTCTCTAACTAATAATAATACAACTAGCAATTAGAAACCATATTCCGAGTGCCAGTAATACATATTACTATCTGTCATATATCTATTCACATATCTACATCTGTCTCTATTGTCTATCTACCATCTGCTAATCTAACTAGCATCTGTCGATCTATCATCTATCTATCTATCTATCTATCTATCATCCATCTATCTATCTCTCTATCTATCTATCTATCTATCTATCTATCATCTTGCTCTTCTATTTTCCTATCTGTCTATCTACCTTATCTATTAATTGCAAAATCTGATACAATGGATATTTTCTTTCCTGGTACAATGTGTGGCCATCAGTGCCATGGCTGCCACTGTCTGAAAGATTCCAGCTCCCTGGGACAGTGCTGTCTTAGACTCCCCCCACTCTATCTGTTAAGGTAGTTTCCAGCCTCCTCGTAAAAGCCGCGAGCCTCATAGGATCTTATGGCGGTTAAGATAAGTGTGTGCTGACTTTCTCTCTTTCTCTCTTTCCTCCTCTGCCCCCCTCCCCCATGGTTTCCGATGGACACTTCTTTCCTGTTACCAGAATGGAGGTGAGCATCCATTATTATTCCAATGTTTCATGTCATTCGTGGTTTTAATTCAACATGCCAATGATTTGCCTGCTAAGCACTATAAATTTTTTTTAGGCATTTCTAATGTCCAAAGTCATTTAATATTTTTATAAGATGATAAAAATGAATATAAAAGGCTGAAGGGATGTCTCAGCGACTAAGAGCACTGACTGCTCTTCCAGAGGTCCTGAGTTCAATTCCCAGCACCCACATGGTGGCTCACAACCATCTGTAATGAGATCTGATGCCCTCTTCTGGAATGTCTGAAGACAGCTACAGTGAACTCACATAAGATAAATAAATAAATCTTTTTTTAAAAAATGAATATAAAAGTGACTAATGTCAACCGAATATTTCCCATGTTTTGGAAGCTGTTCAGGAGCTCCCTGTCAAACAGGGACCATGGCTCTCCCCATTTTCAGGAAAGGAACTGAGAAACTGCCGTGGAGTCTCACTCAGCTAAAAATGAGGCATCTTGAAATACAACTCAAGACTGACTCCTAAACTCCTTTATATATGTTTTCCCAAGAGATTAAAAGAAATCAACTCATAAAAGTTTTTATTTATAGTGTTTCTTTAGGTACTGAATTGCTAAAATTGACTTTCATAAAATCTCTATGTGGTAATCTGACACAGAAGTTAATACATTTAATCCCATCTTAAGAGGATCAGAAGTTTCAGACCGGAGTGGGCTACATAGTGTGTTTGGGGATAGCCTAGGCTACATAGTGAATTTAAGGCCAATCTGTACTATAGGACACCTTGTCTCAAAACAATCAAATGAATGAAAGAAATAAAAATGGAAAAATTAGTTATGTTTAGTCATGTTTAGCTGTCAGACATAGAAGGCTAAAGGAGAAGGATCAGGAGTTCAAAACCAGCCTTGGATAACTCAAACCCTGTCTCAGGAAACCACCACCACCACCACCACCAACAACAACAACCAAAAAAAAAAAAAAAAAGAAAACAAACAGGTGAACAAAACAAAAAAAGCTTTAAAAATCCCATGTAGTGTTCCAAGTACAGATGATTAATCCACAGCGTTAATGATCATGGTAGTATCAAGATAACTGTTCTCATTTTGACAATACAGGGACTTTAGGAAGAAGTATTATTCTTTGTACTTTTTTTGTACAAGGATCCAGGTACAGCAAGAGTCGCCAGACCATACAGGTCACAAATGCTAGGCCTCTATCAAAGTTTGGACAAATTCCAGAATTCAGATTCACAACCACTTCACAGAAACTGAGAAGAATATAAAACTTCAGACACTGATGCCAATTCCATGGAGAAAATAACTCAATTCACAATAAAATGTAGTTCCTTCTGAATGTCATCTCTGGATATACAGAGCTGTATATGTTCTCTTTGGAGATCAGTTGTTAGCTTGTAAGTGGCTCCCCAGACCTCAGAGGCAGTGTGCCCACTCTCAAGAACTTTACAGTGAAGCCCATTGTTTACTGATAGGCCATATGGTGCAAGCAGGTAAGAGTCGGGCCATTTGACAATGAAGACACACCAGCAGCCTGTTAACACAACAGCCCTCCCAGCTTTCTAAAATAACAAGTACTCTATTACTATAAACATATTAGAAATGGAGACACAAAACCAATTTATATACTTCCAAGTCTCTGGAGGCTTTATTTTATTTTATTGCACATGAAAATTAATTGTAAGACACTGTGATACTGGAATCATAAATAAAATAAAGTAAAATAAAATCCAGGGCTAAAAGAGTAATCATAGGCCATTTGCTTGTCAGTCAAGTCAAATGAAGTAGTTAAACATGCTGGGAGCTAAGTAAATGCCAGTCAGAGACCAGTTTCTACTGGTTATGGCCTGGGCAACAAAGGGAAACCATGTCTCAATAAATAAAAAGAGCTGCCCCAGCCCTCCTCTTGTGATAATGTAAACTCTCCCAAACTCTACTAATAGTGAGGAAAATGGATGTTTTATAATTTCCAACTTAGAAATTTTTATTGTTAGTCTTAAAATGGTTGTATCTATAGACAAAAAACATCCACATTTAGAAACCCGTTCCAAATTAAATTAAGAATTATGAATACTATTCACAACTACTCATACTCAGATGTAGTGTATAAACAACATAACTATATACTGATGAAGGAAACTGAGTAGTACCTTTGTCTTTTAAAGGCATAGGCAAATGTTTACAATATCTATGAGGCAAAAATGCAGGATACAAAAATGTGTTTACAGTTCAATTGCAATATTTCTGTGTATGAACAATTTAATCTGTTATACGCAAATATGTAACAAAACATCTGTCTAGGAAACATTTTTTTGTTTAGAAATATATTCATTTTATTTTATTTGTTCTTTGAGAATTTCATATAGTATATTATTATCATATTCTCCCCTGTCCTCCAGATCCTCTTAGCTCACCCCCTCCACCTACCCAAACATATTTTTTCTCTTAGCTTCTGGGAGAGATAAAATAAATTTTTCTCCATTTTTAAAAATTTTTTAATATAAAAAAACATTGCTTCCGTGTATAGTAGCGCATTTTGTATAGTAAACGGCTCTTCCTCTCACAGGAAGCACAGAAGGTTTTTCAGGAAGGTCATGTTCTCCTCGCTGAGGACATCATGCTTGGCAGTGCAGCAAAGTGACATTTGATCAGTACGCAACAGCGGAGGTTGGCAAACATTTTCTATAAAGGGTCAGATATTAATATATCCCCTCAGTGAGCCATACAGACCTTATTAAAACTGCATGGCCTGTTAGTTTAGCAGAAACCCAGCCATGAAAAGTGTATAAATGGGTACAATTGCTTCCTTTTAAATAAAACCTCATTTGTGGAGATACAGTTGAGTCCCATGTGGCTTTCACATGTCATTAGACATTCTCTTTTTAAGTTCCTACAACCACTTAAAATATAGATACTATTTTTAGCTCTCAGGAAAAAAGAAGCACCTTGAAAAACATAAACTTTAAAATATGAAGGATATGAGTTTCAGTCAGACATAGGAACGGGTTGAAGAGAACTATCGTAGAATAAAGTGATTAGTGTTAACATTATGTATAGCATTCTTTTTTTAAAAAATCACTAAATAGATTCTGTTTTCACCACAAATTGTAATATGAATCTGAAATAATACATGTCAATTCATTCAATTCAAAGTATCCTGCCGTGCACGCTTCACAAAGCTTCTGTCAACTAAATGTTATTTAAAAAGACAAAAAATTTGCTCAAAGACTGAGGAAATGCTGCGTATGTTACTTTGAAGAAAGAGTGCTCATCATGGTACACATATGGGGACATTTAACTTAGATCTAAGTACATGTGATTATGAGTAGCTGTTTTTGACCACATTCCAAGGTTTTAAAATATTATCAGAAATCATTACATCCTTTTTTGAGTCTATGTATTTCTTTAAGAATCGAGTCTAAAGTCTTGAGTTGTGCTTTCTGGCCTCTGCCTTAGCAAGTGAAACACATGCAGACTACAGGAAAGAAAGGAAACCCTGCCTACTGCGTTGGGGCTGAGGAGTGGCTAGGAACCTCGGCGGTCACCTTTGCAGGGGAAATGCAACAGTGGCCATGTAAGGGAAGATCCAAGGAGACAGAGAGCTATCAAGTGTACCTCCACTACAGCAGGAGGTGTCATAACCAAAACAGGACATAGCTGGTTCGCTGGGCATGCCTCTGGACAAAGTTCAAAGGGAATAGATGGTGCCTCCTTCATAGAAACCGGAAGGAAATATTTGAAAATGTGATTCAGACATGAGTTAGTGGAGAGAGAAGGGGAAGACTCACACAAATGTTCCATTGACTGCAGAGCTATTCTTTATAAAAGAAGGGAAGGGAGCTATTCAGAATCAAATACTCCTTCTTAACATTACTGAAGGAGGTTGGCCAGGAGGTAATATAGGAACAGTGCCATGCACAGCACTAATTCTTATTTTTAAGAGATGGTCTACCAGAACATTCTAAAATAATCAGCATGCTGTAAAGGGACCTCTGTGACCTCTGCCCCAGTGTTCAAAAGAGCAGCAGAGCCAGCTGCATGTAAGACTGCCCTATCAGCAGCCCAGAAGCTAAAGAGATACACAGATTCAGGTGCGCAGAAGCCCACAGAAAGCTGGGGGGTGGGGTGGGGCTTTGGAGACTTCGTGCTCACCTCAAAAACCATTTCTTGCTGGGAGCAACAGTCAGGATTTTATTATCATTATTAATATTTTATTGTTTTATTATTATTACTGATAGATTTAGGAAGTCTGGGAGCTAAATGATTCAATTTGCTTCCGTGTCTGGTATCTAAATCTTGATAGCTGTAGAACATTTGAGTTTTATAAGTATCTTCAAGAAAAAAAATAAAAAGAAGTTAAAATGTCAAAACTATGACTAGGTAATTCACAGGTAGGTAGATAGAGTAGTGATTTCTATATATATAAATAATGTATCTGTTAAATACTACTTCACACACACACACACACACACACACCTTATTTGTATGCTTGGGCTGTAGAACTTATCAAAGCATATATGCTATCTAAAGTTTTTATTCAAAATATATTTGACTCCCCTGTTTAATTCTTTCTTTGGGGTTATTTAGCTAATATTTAAAAATATAAGTAAGGATTCATTTCTTTAAGGCACACTCACATTGTCCCAAAGATCTGCTAAGGCTTCAATAAAAAAAGAGCAGAGATTTAGAGAGGAACTGACCACTATTTTCTTATTTCTGAGGTCATTTTTAAAATCAATTTTCTATAGTGTCCCTTTATTTAAAAAATGCGCTTTGCTTGTGCAATTAAAGGAAAAATGCAATGTGTGTGATATTTTTATGTTCATGGGGAAAAACCAAAACCAAAGGTTAGCTTCTGTCAGTAGTTGGCACTTGCTGTAAGAACCTGGATGAGTAGCTCTGAGGTCAGAGACAGAGTAGGTCTGAGGTCATATAACTTTTATATGGAGCACGATTTGTTCCTACTCTCATTCATCTCCCGTTTTACCAAGATGTAACAACATGTCAGACCCTTGCAAGCCAGGCTAAGCTATTTCTTTATTCGTTACTATTCTGATTTTTTTTTAGCTTCACCAACCATGACTCTAAATGTTTTTCTTAGTGCCAGCGCAGATTGAGTTTCCTAAGTGCATTATTTTCTCATTCAAGCCTTTTTTATTTTAAATATCCACTATGATTTAAATGGGACATTAATGATCCTGATGGCAAATTAGTAAATGACCAACACATACTGAAACTCTTGTATTTGAATGTTTTATGTCTCACTCTAACAGATTTCTTTCAAAGACCAGACAGTATTGATATATAGACTACCAAATTTTTCAAATTCAAATGACGTTCCTTAAACCATTTTAAAAAATCACAAATTTCAGTGGATTGGATTTTTTATTTTAAAATTTTTTATGTAATGGTAACACAAAGCTAAATCTTAATAGTAAACATCTAAAATTAATAGTATATTTAAATAAGAAAAATGATCTAAGTTTCCCATGCAGTTGATGATAGAGGGAGGTCTGATGGAAGCTGTAGGAATACAGTAGACCATGATGCTGCCCGCACATGGAAATATTCAATAAGTACTGTCAGTGCATCTCTGAGTTACCACTGTTCCAACAAACAAGCAGTGTGGCCAAGATGGGAAGGTACTAAGCAGTAACAAATAGATTGTTCTTAAAGCTGCAAGCTTTTTCCCTGGGATCCAGTGTTGTGTTCTCTGGTCTATGATCCATGGTGATGAATGCTTTTCTTGGATTATACCAGCTCATGTACAAGGACATGTGAGCTGACTTTTGTAAGAACAATCATATCTATGCATAACAAACAACAAAAATGTCCCAATTCACTCAGCTCTTGACCATTTCCAAAGCTTTCCACAGCCTTTGTCACAGCCTTAAGGTATCTGAAGAGGACGGGGTTGGTGCTAGAAATGGGAGAGTATTCATAAGAAACATTTCCATACATTTGCCAGGACAGTTTCTCTCTATTTCTGTAATTCAGGTGTGTGTGTGTGTGTGTGTGTGTGTGTGTGTGTGTGTGCACACGGGAGAATGGATGACAAGAAACTGCATATGATTGGCTTTGTTGTGCATCACTTCTTCTAGTAAGTCCCAAAAGGACAGCAAAGGCTACTGTGCCCAGTACAGAGGGGAGGTGTGTGATGCAGTTCTGGCGAAGGATGCTCTTGTCTTCTTCAACACCTCCTACCCGGACCCTGAGGATGCCCAAGAGCTTCTGATCCACACTGCATGGAGTGAGCTGAAGGCTGTAAGCCCACTCTGCCGTCCAGCTGCCGAGGCTCTGCTGTGTAACCACCTCTTCCAAGAGTGCAGCCCTGGAGTGGCGCCGACCCCCATGCCCGTTTGCAGGTAAAACTTTGAAAATGAGTGAGTAAGAAATTCCTCTTTTCCCCCCATGTATGCCAACAGCTTGCCAAAGAAGACATTGTCATGAGCGGTAGGTCAGAGAAATCTTGCCATTCACTCAAAAGAAATAAAAATTCCTTCCATTATAAGCACAGATGACAATCTGTAATATACTCTGAACTTATAGAAAATATTAGAGTCTTGCTCAGTCAGAAAGTTGTCTTGTACACCACAAAACGAGCTCTGTGATATATATGTGCATATACTCATACATACAAATAAAATTCCCTCCTTGATAAAGACATAGGACATCTGTAATTCTCTCTCTCTCTCTCTCTCTCTCTCTCTGTGTGTGTGTGTGTGTGTGTATGTGTGTGCGTGTGCACATGTATATGTGCATGTGTGTGTATTTTAGTGTGTATATGAGTATGTGAGTGAATGCATGTGTGTGCATGTGTGTGCATGCGTATGTGTGTGTGTATGTGTACACTCACATGCACATGTGCACATGCTGCACAAATGATCTACTACTGGGCTAAATCTAAGCCCTTAGGTACTTAAATTATTTTCCCTTTTAAATTATTATCCTCTTATTCTTAGTCCTACCAATCTTAATTTGGAATTACCTAGGTTTCTCTTGATGCAGTTTGTCCTAGTAAACTGAAGCAGACATTAAGGTCCAGATTCCAGCTTAGCCCATTCAGTCTCTCTTCAGCTCCTCCACTCACTACAAGTGTCCAAACTTAAGGGCTACACTCTCAGGGCAGTACTGTGCTTCTCCAGGGAAGGGCTGGCTAAGGAACCCAAAGCATTCCTGTAAGCTATTATAGGAGTCGCTGCTGTATCCCAAGGAGCAAAGCAAACAGAACTGTAGTGTGTTCCCTTCTGAGCTCTGCCCACCAGCCCTGAGGTGATGGACCCTGTTCCTTAGATCCTATGTTCTTTAACTTGTCCGCCTCGTTTTAGTATCTTTATAGTCTTCAAATTGTCAACCTTGTTTCTGTACCTTTATTTTTTAAGTTTTTTATCTTATGTGTATGAATGTTCTCCTGTATGCAGGTATGTGTATCCTGTCCCAGGGGACCTAATTATTCGGGGAGTTGGGGGAGACTGGCCTGAAAGAGAAACGGGCGGGAAAGAAAAGCGAGTCCAAGCAAAAAGGGTGTCTTGTCAAGGCCTCTTTAATGAACAGCTGAACGTCTGGTTATGAAAACACCATGAGAGGAAGTAGGGAGTAGCTGAGGGGGAATGCTAAAGGCACAGAAAGAGGAAAGGTCATCCAGGGCGGATGCTGACTGTGGCATCCAGCAGCTTTTCTGGAATGTTTGTTCTGCCTAGACAACCCCAGGTGTTCAGCCAAGATAAGGATTAGCCTTGTGTGAAGGAGAGGGCAGTTCAGCTGAAAACCAAAAGATCAGGGGATTCTCAAGGTGAGAGCTGTTGAAAATCTGGTTTCCCACAGTTTGGTCTCCCACTTATGTGCACCATGGAGGTGCCTTTTGGATACCCTGGAACTACAATACAGTTACAGGTGGTTGTGAGCCACCATGTAATTCACCGTGCTGGGAATTGAACCTGGTCTTCTGCAAGGGCAATAAACAAGTGCTCTTAACCTCTGAGCCATCTCCCCAGCCCCTATACCTTTGTTCTTAATATGAACTTTGAGAGAGACTCTTATCTAGTTCATTCTAAATTAAAAAAAAAAAAACTAAACAAGATAGTATTTCATTTCACAGCATAGAACAGAATATCTTTAATGTCTTGCATCCCTTAAGGTATATTCATTTCAAAACTGCTTTTATAAGGAAAAGCACTACAATGTGATGATGTTTCAAAAATACAAAATGTAAGTCCTGCTGCAAGTTTGTCTTCAACTCGTCATGATTCATCAAGTCTTGCTTGCCTTACACCATTTCAGAGAATACTGCTTGGCAGTAAAGGAGCTCTTCTGTGCAAGGGAATGGCAGGCAATGGAAGGAAAGACCCACCGGGGACTCTACAGATCTGGGATGCATCTCCTTCCTGTACCAGAGTGCAGCAAGCTTCCCAGCATGCACCAGGACCCCACGGCCTGCGTAAGACTGCCATATTTAGGTAACAAAGAATTTCCTCCAGACTTTGGAAATTCAGGAAATTTTACTGTTTTCAGTCAAGTAAGGTGTGTACTTAAAGCTCCTAACATTTTTAAGCTTTCTAGGCTGTTCTAATAATGTTTTTCTGCTTTGCCATTTCTACACACATAATAGCATAATCCTAATGCTCTCCTAATTGCATAGGCTATCATAAAGATGCATTTCATTTGTTTTCAAATAAATCAAAGGGCACTTTTAACTGCTGCTTGGATATTGCTTTATTTCACAGAGGATCTTACAAGTGTAACGTTTTCTGGAATATATGCGAAAATGGCTAAGAAACATCTCATAGTTTGTCAGAGGAATGGTGTAATGGAATAATAAATAATCCTCTTCCTTAGCCAACGATGCAGATTTTTTAAGCATGCAGAAATAAACCACATGTTTGAAATGCTGACCTCACAAAACACAACAGAGCCACTGCATGACGACTGGTTTAATTTCAAAGACGCACTCTTCACATTTGAATGCTGTTCTGTCATTCACTCAAACGCTGAGAGGGAAAGCCACGTTTCTTAGCTGTAGCTCACAGAGTCTAGGAGGTATCTTAACGCTTACTTAAAACCAATTTTTATCCTTTCCCCCTCAGATTATAAAAAAGAAAACATAACAAGTAAGTAATTTCGTTTGTGCCTCTGAAATCTGTGTCTGTAAGTGGATTCGTGCATGTATAGTCACACTACGCTTCCCTAAACCCAGAACACAATGTCCCGGGGGGAGCATCACTAGCACCCTCCCCCCCCCACACACACACGTGTCAGAGTTCATCCACTCCCTCAGCTTCTAGCTTCTAAGCAGAGCACAGAGACTGTGTGTAACACTTAGTGAATGGAACAAATACTATCTTCCACCTCAAGATGGCCTGTTTTACACTTACATGTTTGCAAAATCAGCCAAGATTAAATGTAGCCTTCTAATTCTATAGTCATAATTTTGTATTATATAATTATTTTTTGGTGGAAACAAATGCTTTTTTTCCCCTCCATTGAGGTGATTTGTGATCTTTATTTGTGACAAGTCTTTCTTTTTTGAAAATAGGTGTACTGTTTTTTTTCTTCATCTTCTTTTACTCCTTGAGTTATTATTCACAAATTCTATATAAATTATAGAACCTCTTGTTATTTGGCCAAAGGGAAAAAATGAAAAGGACAATAAATCACCTATATTCCCACTTTTCAAAATATTTTGTTTTAACCCTAAAACTGATCATTCTACTAGTAACAGAGAGCAAGGTTCTTAGTATGTCATTGGAAACTCATTTTCTGGTTGTGTCTCATTATGTCAAAGGAATCTCATTTCTGATTGTGCTCATTTATTAGTAGCTCTTTGAGAATTTTATACAACATAATTTGATCCTCTTCACCCCTTTACTCAACTTTTCCCAGATTAAGCTCCTTTCTTTACCCATCCACTGTTCTGTCCTTTACAAATGAAACCTTCAAGAGCAATCTGAAGAACTGGAATTTTCCTACCCTTCTTGAAAGGTGCTCACATAGACTTGGGATTTTGGTGGTGATGAGGGGCAAGTTTATGGCCAATTCAATTCCAGACAAGCATTCCATATCTGAGCCCCATCCTAAATGCTGGGTGTGTGTGGATATGGTCTCATTAAGTAGCTCAGGTTGGCCTTAAACTTTTTTGGCTTTGATTCTGGAATTCTGAGATTGCAGGTGTGTGCCACCATGCATGGGCTCAGAATGATTCTTTATTCATTCTGCACATTGACATCAGCTGGAAAACGTAATAAAGCATGGTGGCCTGGGTCCCCCACATATACATTCTGGTGTATTTGGTGTGAGGTGCAATCTAGAACTTGAGATTCCTTTAAGTACTTTAAAATTTACATATAAAATGGGACATATTTGAGGAGTATTGTATCATGCTTTAACATCCTGCAGAATGTTCAAATTCATATCAACCTGTCTTCTATGTACCTATCTATCATTTCTTTGAAGTAAAAAGACTCAAAATTCTTTCTCCAAACTTATCTGTAATATCTAATACTCTCCACTGAGTTTGGAATGGAACAAGGCTTAGTTTTTAGTGTCTTAGTTAGGGTTTCATTGCTGTGAAGAGACATCATGACCACAGCAATTCTTATAAAGGAAAACATTTAAACTAGGCCTGGCCTACAGTTTCAGAGGTTTTGTTCATGGTCTTCATGGTGGGAAACAAGGTGATGTGCAGGCTGATATGGTGATGGAGAAGGAGCTGAGAGTTCTACCACAGGCAGAAGAAGGAGACTGTGGACCACACTGGGCATAGCTTGAGTGAAGAAGACTCAAAGCCTACCCACACAGTGACACACTTCCTCCAACTTACTTCAACGAGGCCACACCCCCTAATACACCACTCTATGGGCTAAGCATTCAAACGCATGAGTCTATGGAGGCCAATTCTATTCAAACCACCACAGTGGGTTTTTATTGTTGTTGCTCCAGGATACCCTGTTTTCAGTATAATGCTTGCAATGTTAAACAAGATGATTTTAAAAGGGTCATCAGAAAGGCCAGCAAGACAGCTCATAGGATAAATCCTGATGGATCAATCCCTGGGACCCACAGGAAGAAGAAGAGACATAACTCCTACAAGGCGAAATACTGAGCAATGCAAACTAGCTACAGATATTAATTTCCTAGTCTTTAGAAAACAATTTAATGAGATGTTTGGTACATTTGGGATAAGTAGCTCCAGGTGTTGTAAAGGGATCATGTTTTTCTGCATGTGGGTGGGTTATATCTATCCTCTCTGAGTTAAAAGCAAGTAGTCATCTCTGTTATCTTATAGTAGGTTAGTAATCTAACAAAGTGTCCTTGTCACACACAGCAACTTGTGCTCTGTGGAATGTAGTAAGCCCTCAAATGTTCTTTGCTATATGTTTTTTTAAAAAAATCTTATTGTATTTATTTATTTTCTTTCTCTTTCTCTCTCTCTGTGTGTGTGTGTGTGTGTGTGTGTGTGTGTGTGTGTGTATACAGAGGTCAGAGGACGACCTATGAGACGCGGTTCTACTATATGGGTCCTGGGAATCAAACTCAGTTCATCAGGCTTGGTGGTAAATGCCTTGACCCACTGAGCCATCTTGTGGGTTCTGTTTTTTGGTTTCTTAATAAATTCCAAATATCATTTCTAGTTCATTTGGGTGGCATTAGAGGGATTTAAAAAAAATCCTTCTTTTTCTTTGCCTTATTTTCTACTTGCTCAAACATGGGAACTAGGGTTTCAGAAGTTCGTGGGTTGGTTTTACTTTAGTATCTTTTGGTGAAGTGAAATAACTCCTTGAACAAGTCATGATTGTGCCATATTTACATTACTCTGTACTGAGCATACTGTTGGTCTCTTCTGTGGGATGTCACATACCTTCCAGGCACAGTCAGCAGGGAGCATGCCTTTTGTTTCAAAACTTTTGAAGAAGAGAAGTGTCATCTGGTTTGTTCTGGTCACAGAGAGCTACATTCCATCCATTTCCTTTCCCTTCCAACTTTCTCATCATTCAAGTACCTGGAGACTGAATGACTGTGTACTAAATCCTGGCAAACCGATTAGCACAGTAGGTACACAGTCTCTCTTAAGACCCACAACATCCCTATGAAAGCATGTGCCATGATCTCCCTTCATCCTAGTCAATGTGAGAAACTGACTTGTCCTACATGACCTGTCTAGTGTTGGGGTAAGAAGGTACTCAAGCCCCAGTTTGTCTGATTCTGGATACATCATCAAAGTCTAATTTTTACGTTGTTATAGCTTACACTTCTCTATTATCTTCTTTTTTAAAATATCTAAACAATAGTGCTTTATTGAAAAAGGGTTAATTTGAATGGATACAAAGTTGAAGTTTGAAATATTTTCAGAATACATTTCTACAAGTACAAGTTACTTCTTAGTGAAAGAGCAGGTATTTGTTAGCAAACGCAGTAAATATATTTTACATCTCCAATAAAACTTACCTAAGCCCTATTTTTCATTAGAAGATCTATTTGTTTGAGGTTTTCTATTTAAATATGAACAAAATCCCTGAAATAGTCTTCAATTCACATCAGAATCAATAGAATCTTTTCAGACTTCTTACAAAGTCAAATTCCAATCACAAATGACCACATTCTTTTAGAGCTTGAACATTTTACTTCTCCATAACACAACCTTAGTTACAAGCCACAAAGAAAGGAGAAATGTTATACTTTAGCAGTTTGATTAATTTGGTGTCTTATTTTTACATTGTATAATATCAAGTCCTAGGTATAAATGTAAGTCCTTATTAAATATGACAACTTTAACTGTTGCTTTTACAATTAAGTTGTATACATTTAAGACAAATTACTTTTCTTTAATCATATTTGAAAATTATAGCATATTATATTTCTAATTTAAAAGTTATTTATTTCCAATGACTATATATATACACACATATATGCAAAATTCTTTTTTTATATTGTGATTTTATGAACTTTTTATTGATATAGACAAAATGAAGTGGTTTCTATTTTTTTTATTTATTTATATTCTTATATTTATTTATATTTTTAGTTTACATTCTAAAAGCTTTCCCCTTTCCCAGTTCTCCCCGCCCCCATATGTCCCATAAGTCCTCTTCTCTCCATTCATTCTCCTATCTTTCCCCCTCCCTTTTCTCTGGTACTCCCCTACAATGTTGGATCAAGTCTTTCCAGGATTAGGGCCCTCTTCTTCCTTCTTCATGGGAATCATTTGATATGCTAATTGTATCTTCAGTATTCAGAGCTTAAGGGCTAATTAATATCCACTTATCAATAATTGAATTCCACGTGTATTCTTTTGTGATTGCGTTACCTCGCTTAGGATGATATTTTCCAGTTCCATCCATTTGCCTAGAAAATTCATGAATTCATTGTTTTTAATTGCTGAAAAGTTCCTGAACAGAACACCAATAGCTTATGCTCTAAGATCAAGAATTGACAAATGGGATCTCATAAAATTACAAAGTTTCTGTAAGGCAAAGGACACCGTCAAAAGGACAAAACGGCAACCAACAAATTGGGAAAAGATCTTCACCAACCCTACATCAGATAGAGGGCTAATATCCAATATATACAAAGAACTCAAGAAGTTAAACCCCAGGGAACCAAATAACCCTATTAAAAATGGGGTACAGACCTAAACAAAGAATTTTCAGCTGAAGAAATTCAGATGGCCGAGAAGCACCTTAAGAAATGCTCAACATCATTAGCCATTAGGGAAATGCAAATCAAAACAACCCTGAGATTTCACCTCACACCAGTCAGAATGGCTAAGGTTAAAAACTCAGGAGACAGCAGGTGTTGGCGAGGATGTGGAGAAAGAGGAACACTCCTTCACTGCTGGTGGGATTGTAAGATGGTACAACCACTATGGAAGTCAGTCTGGCGGTTCCTCAGAAAACTGGGCATGACACTTCTGGAGGACCCTGCTATACTTCTCATACCCAGAGGATTCCCCAGCATGCAATAAGGACACATGCTCCACTATGTTAATAACAGCCTTATTTATAATAGCCAGAAGGTGGAAAGAGCCCAGATATCCCTCAATGGAGGAATGGATACAGAAAATGTGGTATATATATATTATCTTCTTTTTAAAAAAAAATTATTCATTTTTACAACCCAGTATCAGCCCCTCTTCTCCCAGTACCCCCTTCACAAAAGTCGTCCCCCAGACCCCCGTTCCACCTTTCCTGTCTTTAAGTGCCTCCTCTGTGTATTGCTCCCCACTCCCCGCACAAGTCACTGCAGGACTAGGTGCATCATCTCCCCACTGAGGCCAGACAATGTGGACAATTTAGGGGAATGAGATTCATAGGCAGGCAGGCAGGTAACAGGCTCAGAGATAGCCTGTGCTCCATTGTTGGGGGACCTGCATGAAGACCAAGCTGCTCATCTGCTACATATGTGCAGTAGGTCTAGGTCCAGCCTGTGCTCACCTTTTGGTTGGTGATTCAGTCTCTGGGAGACCCCAAGGTCCAGTTGTTGGTCTTCCTGTGGAGTCCCTGTCCTCTTTGTGTCCTTCAATCTTTCTCCCAGTTCTTCCATAAGACTCCCTGAGCTCCATCTAATACTTGGGTGTGAGTCTTTGCATCTCTTTCCATTGGCTGCTAGATGGAGCCTCTCAGATGGCAGTTTTGCTTGGTTCCTGTCTGCAAGCATAACCGAGTATTATTAATAGTGTCAAAGACTGGTTCTTGCCCATGGGGTGGGTCTCAATTTGTGGCAATCATTAGTTGGCCATTCCTTCAGTCTCTGCTCTATCTTTGTCCCTGCACATCTTATCGTCAGGACACATTTTGGGTTGAAGGCTTTTGTGGGTGGATTCTTGTCAATGTTTATAGCAGCTGTATTCATAATAGCCAGAAACTGGAAACAATGTAGATGTCTCTCAACTGGAGAATGGATGCATAAAAGGTGGTACACCTACACGGTGGGATACTATTTGGCCATTAAAAACAAAGGCATCATGAATTTCTCAAGCAAATGTATGGAACTAGAAAATATGATCGTGAATGAGGTAACCCAGACTCAAAAGGACATGTATGGCATGCACTCACTTAAAAGTGGACATTAGCCATAAAGTACAGGATAGCCATACTATGATCAACAGACCCTTAGAACCCAAATAACCAGGAGGGCCCAAGGGAGGATGCTTGAATCTTTCTCAGAAGGGGAAATGGATATCAGAGGTTGATGGAAGGAGGAATCTGGGTGGTAGAGGGGATGGGGAGGAGAGTGAGGCAGGGGGAGTCGTATATAGGGAGAGCTGGAGAGAGAGAGAAGAGGGATTGGCAGTGGGAGAGCAATCTCTAGGACTTGCCAGAGACCTGGGTTGGAGAGATGCCCCAATAGATCTATGGCAGTGACTCTAGCTGAGACTCCTAGATGTGAGGGGATATGGATCCTGAAGTGGCCACTTCCTGTAGCCAGGCAGGACTCCCACAGGAGAGATATTTTCTTCTATTTTAATTCCCAAGACTTCACAGGAAAAGTTTGCCTAATTGTTGTAACAGATTCATTCTAAAACAAGATGCAAATGGCTTCCCACTTTGTCAGGAGTGATTCTGTAGATGCTCCTGTAGACAAAAATGTTTCTGATTTTACATCATCCAGATAACGTGACAAGCTTTTAATCACCATTTAGATTGATAGATGATTTGCTTCTAAAATTCAGTTTCCATAATGGTCAGCTACTATTATGACCATAAATGAAGTGAGAGAGGGAGAGAAGAAGGGAGGGAGGAAAGAAGGGAAGGGGGGCTTGTAATGCATTAATATTGTAATCATTTGAAATACTGATTGGATCTGTCTTATCAGTATGGGAAAGCTAGAAAGTCATAGAAACAGATTCAGAAGCGACTGACTCTCTTCTGCTTTATCTCTGCAGGCTTTCCCAAGTAAAATTTACTCTATTAATCATAAGAACATTCTGGTCATGTTGATCTAACTTGGTCCACTATAGCTCTAATAGCTGGTTTTTGTTTGTTTGTTTGGTTGGTTGGTTGGTTGATTGGTTGGTTTTTTCCATTCCTCTGGTTCTCCCTTTGTAGCAGACTTTAAAACTATCTGGAGACACATGCCCTATCTCTTTCTAGATTCTTCCTCTGTACATTAAACATCCCCAATTCCTAACTTTTTCTTTGAGGTGAGTTCCAAGGCCCTTGGCTTTGTGTCCACCCTACACAGCAATAGGGGATGGGGGATGTTCAGAACTGAATGCAGTAGAGAGATCATGGAAGACTTAGAATGTAGTCGTTCTCTGGTATGAAGGCTCGTTCTTTCAGTGGTGTAGAGTAAACTTGTGCTGCCTGCCTAACCGTCTCTCTCTGTGGACTTGGGAGGGGGCTTGCTGTGCAGGCCCAACGACATGAGTTCAATCCCTGGCACACTTGTGAAAGAGAGGAGTGCTGGCCTGCACTGAAGCCTGGTGCAGAGATGGGGACTCCTAGGGCTCAGTGTTTACTTATTTAGAGCTAGTTCTTCTCCTACTGGTCTACCAAAGTCAGATTCTAGTGTTTCCTTCACACTCCTCACTCTGCCCACCATGGAACCTCTAGAATCCCTAGTGAGAGCCCCAGAACATGGTGTTAATCTTGTCCTTTGAGTCCCTGGCATTATTGGATTTTTTCTTTGGAGAATGACTATCTCTTGATTCTTCTGTAGAGAATTAGACAAAGGTCCCAGTCTCATCATCATTATCTATTTGGGATTGGAAACACTAGTACTACAACTACTACTACAACTACAACTACTACTACTACTACTACTACTACTACTACTACTACTACTATTACTACTATTTTGAAGTCTCTTTCAAATTCAGATGGTCTTTAGTTAAGAGTTGTTTTGTGTATTTTCTCAAAAGAGGTCTTGAGAGAGAATCCTTGAGGGGTTGAGTATCATCCAATAGTCTTGTCTTACCTCAATCACTGAGGTACAATAGCAAAATATAAAAGCCTGTCTCTAACCAGTCTGCAGAGGTAACAGCATATTTTATAGCTTCTAGTTTGTAAAGTAAAATAGTTTCATATGTCTGGCCTTTTTTTGTAATTTGTTTTTGTTCTTTTGTTTTCTGTCAAGACTGAAGCTTTTAGATGTTCTCTTTACCTGTGGGGTGGGGTGTGTGGTAGGAATCCTGCCCAATGGTGTCCATCAGACATCTCCTTCCGACTTCTTAGGAAGTCATAATTGGAGCTGGTGATCAGTCATGCTGGGAATGATGTCATGGAGGTCTGGGTTGCAGCTGAGACATCTTCCTCATGCACAAAGCTCACCAACTGCTGCTCTACTTAAAGCCCTCCTGTAGTTTTCTCCATTTGCTTCAGGACAAAGTTCCGATAACTCCAATTGGCATGTGAAACCTTCTTATGAACCAAAAGTGAAATCTGCCTTATGTGTAGATTTTCCCACCTGCAACAATGAAACTGTCAGGCGGACTTTTGGAGAAGCACAAAGCAACTTGGTTCCAACCGAGTATATATGATTTCTTCTTATAAAACACTATCGACTCACCCTACTTGACTCTTATAATGCCCCCCTCTGCAGTCATCTTAGATTGGGCCTGTTAAGATGCAACAGCAAAACACAACTAGAGGGATCAGCTTGTAAACCACAGAAATCTGTTTCTCCATGTTCTGTCCAGGATTAAGGCATAGGCATATTTGGTGTCAGGAGAGGACCATACATGTGATTGCTGTAGATTAGCTTCAGATATTGCTATCTTCTCATTGGGTCCTCACGTGGCAGAAGAGGAAGCCTCTAATATCTCTTTGATAAGGGCATGAATCATATATGGTGTTTCAAGAGACACAAATGCTCAGACTTTAGCAGCTTTCTGCTGGTGTGGCCTCTTCGTTATTTATATCTAATTTAAATTTACATGCATGCCTAAACTATACTGTTACTGCCCCTACATGTCATTGAGTCCTTAACCTACATGTCATTACTACTTTTATAACATCCTCTTTCATTTTGTTGCAAGCAACCTGCTTATTGATCTGTTACTCCTTGACAATTAAGTTCACAAAGCTCCTGATTCCTAAAAACCATTAACAACAATCAATATGCTAGTATAAAGATGAGTGATTAGTTGGTGATCATAGGAAAAAGATAACATTATAAAACTTATTAAAGAAAACATTAAGGATAAAAAGGAAATGTAATGGAAATCCAGTTTGGTCCTTTGGCTCCAGAGAGATGATTGACATGGCTCTGGAGAAAACCAGAGCAACTTGTTCTTATGAGCAACAATCAAAGAATCGTAATAGAACTATCCAGAAAGGAACAAATGTTTGAATCTATACAGCAGAACTCCTGGTCAAATGATGTAAATTCTTTCATGTAAAAAAATAAATCTTACAGAGTGATCATGATTTTTTTTTAGGAACCCATCATTAAAATCTATTTTATAATAATTTGATGTGTGTTTGTGTGTTTGTGTGTTTGTGGGTGTGAGTGGGTGGTTTATGTATGTGTGTGCACCTATGTGTGTGGGTAGGTGTACCTGTGCATGCATATGTGGAGACCAGACGTTGATGTTCTCCTGTATCACTGACCATCTTATTTTTGGAGACAGCGACTCACCCATTGGTTAGATGGGCCAGCTGTGTAACCCCTCTCTGTGCCCATGCCCAGTACTGGGGTTACAAACACATGCTCTCACACTCTGTCTCCACTTGGGCTCTGCAGATCCTTATTCTTAGGCCAGCAAAGGCTTTATCCAGTGAGCCAATTTCTGACATTTTTGAGAAAAAAAATTACTCATATACTTCCTGATTTTACCATATCAACTTCACAAATTATACTATCTCTTATATACATTATGAATAGCTCTGCAAAATCCAGATATAAAAAGAGATATTGATCTATATCATTGAATGATGATTCCTACTATATTTAGAATGGGAAGTTTAGCTGACTCTCTCAAAGCTTCCTTTGGATTGCAGAAGCTAGGGGTAGCTGTGGACCAGTGTTGGAACCTGGGAAGTTGAAGCCCACCACTGCTGTGTCTTGATAAGGCAAGCTATCACCAATCCCACACAGATGTTTACTGCGAAATTCAGTATCTTCCGGTCCCATATGTCTTCCTAAGTCAAAGCAGTGGCTGTGTTTGACCTCTGCAGTTCAAAAACACTTGCTTGGCCAGTGGTAGCCAGGGGTATTCACTATGTCCACTCCTAGACTAGAAGTCATACATAAACACCCCCTATAACCTGTACTTTCCTGAATGTTGTGTCTCAAATGATCCTGATACTTTCTGTATTAAAGGTTTTCTTTTGTTCAGTTGGAAGTGCTCAACTGTCCCCACTCAAAACTAAGAAGGCCGATTCAGGCACTATTTACAACCATCACGTTAAAAATGCCAGTTTCCAAATATCATTGGCTCCAGTTGAAATATGGATTTTTCTTTTGTGTTTTTTGATTTTTTATATTAACTAACATCTTCCTGTTTGTGAAACCTGTTTTCTCTTCCTGTGTTGGGATCAGTCGGCAATTGCTCACATAGATACTTCTAAAGCTCTGTCAGATACTTGATGCGTGCCTTTTCCTTTTGTGAATTTTCTGGTTGCATATTAGCACTGTAGATTCCTCAACAGGCTAAAATAATGTTCGCTAGATGGGACATGTTGTGATAACTAGACTTTTACCTCTCCCAAGTCTAACAGAGTATGTGTGTCATTACACAATGGTATTTTAAACATAATTTCTTGCTTATGGTTGTACTCATGAATATTTTTTAATTCGAATTTGGTAACTACTGCAATCCTATCATTTTCTCTAAGATTTTTAAGTGTAATTGCATAATTATGTACTATTTTGTCTTCATTGATCTGTGAGTCTCTTGAGATAACCCTCTTCTTTCTTGATGGCTGCATTCATAGCTTTTGTTGTCTTTTCCAATTAAAATTCCACTCGTCAAACCATGTTCTAAATGTTTAAAGGACTAAAACCTTCACTCTTCTCTGTCATTCGTGGTCTGTGTGGTCTCCCTTGGCAGCCTCTGCTCCCACATGGGTTCCATCATGTGCCCCGTTTCCATTTGTTCTCAAGAGTTACTGTAACTTGTCTAAAGTCTCACATTCTGTCCGTCCTCTTCCTTGTGTCTAACAGAAGAAGATAAAAACATGAGTTTACCAATGAAACACAATTTTAGGCAGATTCCATACATGCCATTAAGATTTTTGCTTTCTGACCTATAACAATGACTACTTTTTTTTTAACCTGAAGAGTTACAGATCTTTCTTTTCGTTCATAGTCCGGTTGGATTTTATTTAATCTCTCACTTTACTCACTTTCAGAGAGAGAACAGAGCTTTATGGTTTATGGTTTTGAAAGTTGTTGTTTTTTTTTTTCCTCTGTACCATTAGCCACTCTGTTGGTGTTTCCCAGATATTTGAAGAAACAATCTCTCGTTTTAAGCTACAAAGTTGGCTCTTAGATGTCAAGACTTTTTTTTGGTCGTGTATAAAATATTCTGTATCCATGCTTTTGTCTTTATTCACTGTGCACAGAAGAGTCAGAGTGCATGTGCGTTGTTTAAATATCCCTACTGTGCTCAAAAGCTACAAGCAGATCAGCAGAAGTGCGGCACCTGCTGATTTCCAGCACAAAGGCAGATTTTACTTACTTTTAAATCTCATTGGCCTCTGACATGGGAGTTTGATGAGTGTTTAAGGTTTAGGAGAATTGGTTTCTGCTCCTTTATGCTCCTATGATTTCATTTTTCATCTTTGTTACTTTTGTTATTTATAAACTTACTATGCACACACACACACACACACACACACACACACACACTCATTTCAAATGTTCTCACCTTCACCTGCAGTCTCTACATGAAAACATTTTTAGTGTATAGTTTTCTGAGCCCCGTCGGCCATATACAGTAGATTAGGAGCCCTAGCCTGAGGTTTGCATTTCTTTTAGGAAAGCACATTTCTCCTCTGGCTCTCCCCTTTATGCAAATGAGCCTTATTGGATTATTAACATCACACTTTATACATAGATAACAGAGGAGGACCTGATACACCATAGAAAAGCGGATACGCTGACATAGTCTTAAGGCCGTGGTAGTGAGGGCTTCAGTACAAAAAACGGATTTTTAAAGGTTCCAAAGTAAGCACGAAGAATCCTTGTTTGCTCACAGCATTCCCGTCGATAACGTCCTCCAAGCCGAGCGTGGACATTCCAAATCTGCCTGCCTCCACTTCCTCCTTTGCCGTCTCGCCTGCCTACTCCATGACGGTCATTATCTCCATCATGTCCAGCTTTGCCGTGTTTGCCCTTCTCACCATTGCTTCTCTCTATTGCTGCCGAAGGAGGAAAGGGCGGAAGAACAAGAAAAGGTGAGCATCCGGCCGCAGCCCCACCCACGAACTCACTTTTGGAATTCGGGATGAGAAGCGTCTGTCACACCTCCATGGTCTTACTGCCATCCACAGCACGGCTTTACAATTAGACACCCCTACTTTGAACTTTCAAAAGGTCACATCTACCAAAGTCAGTTTTTGTAGCAGATAGAACTTAACTCATCGTTTAGATGGAAGTAGCTACTCCTTTACCCAGTCCTCTCCCGCTGCCGCCGTCGCTGATGCTGATAGGGATAGTGACAAAATGTCCTACTCACCGAAGACCAAGCAACATACTTTCTTGTTCTCGAGAGCCTTCAGTCATCTTAGCTCTGTGTGTGTCTAAGTAGCTTTAAGGATCTAGGTCTAAGTGCAGAGGCCATCGCTGATCTTGCCCTCTAACCCACAGGGAGTCGACAGCAGTGACCCTCACCACATTGCCTTCTGAGCTCCTGCTGGATAGGCTCCACCCCAACCCCATGTACCAGAGAATGCCACTTCTTCTGAATCCCAAGCTGCTCAGCCTGGAGTATCCGAGGAATAACATTGAGTATGTCAGAGACATCGGAGAGGGAGCGTTTGGAAGGGTTTTCCAAGCAAGGTAAAGTTAACTATGGGGGAGAAAAAAATCCCTGCTAGAATTAACTGTTTAAAAGGTTACCAGATTAGAATTGCTTACTGTGGATACAAGTTGTTATCAAGTTATTTAATTCTTTACATCATGTGTTTGTACAGAATACTGTTTTGTAAGCTTTTATCTTTTATTTTACCCGTGTTGCTTTTTTGCCTGCATGTATGTCTATGATGTGGGTGCAGTGCCCGTAGAGGCCAGAAGAGGGCGCTAAATACCCTCAAACTGGAGATATGTGTAAACCACTCTTGAGTCCCCTGGAAAAGCAGTGTTCTAAACTGTCCCTCGACTTCCGCATGCTTTATTATAAATCTTAATGTCCCCCCTTTCAATAGAAAGTAGCATGTCTAGAAGGAATGTAGTTTGCTGAATATAAATGTATAATTTATAGGAAATCCCATGAGCAGTTTATTAGAAGTTACTAGTAATCCAATCATCTTTTCTCTCTAGAAAATAATATTCATGTTTTAACCATAATTTCTTACATTGTTTTGGTAATAATCCCTATTTACTTCTTTTTTATTTTTCTCTTGTCAATCTCTGCTTCATTTAAAGTTTCCTTTAAATTAATGTTTAAGAATTCGAGTTTAACTTCTGTGGACATTATATAGACATTCATAGAATAACAAAACAAAGGGAAATGTAAAAATTCAAAAATGTAGTGAGTTCAGGAAAGTGGTATATAGTACAGTCAATCATTGCCCATTTTGTTTGAAATGGAATAAAATACTACTCTGTAGGCACAGATCCTCAGACATAGCTGGGCAACCGGATATGGGCTTGGATTTGATCACCGGTGTTTCAGTCTCTCAGTCTCACTCTTGAGCAGATGTGGTCCTACTTCCACTTAAAACAACCTTGGTATCGGGGTTACATTTAAAAGGAAATCTCACGCACTCACTGTATGATTGGCAAGATGCAGCTTTACCCTGTATTGAGGGAGGACAGAGAAGCAGTCAGCAGTTGTCTCCACCCTCAAGGAATTTAGATTCAGGTGCTAACCAGTAGAGGGTTACAATGGAATTCTCTCTCTCTCTCTCTCTCTCTCTCTCTCTCTCTCTCTGTCTATCTCTGTCTCTGTCTCTGTCTCTCTGTCTCTCTCTCTCTCTCTCTCTCTCTCTGTGTGTGTGTATGTGTGCCTGTGTACTCTTTAGTTGGTAAATAATTGGCAGACATAGCCTGTGTTAAGAATAACTGGTGAGTTTCTTACTTGCATGAAGAAATGTCAGAATGACTACCGTTGTCATCTTGCTTCACTCCGTGGCTCTGGAAATGGCTGCAGAAGTGTGGGTTGGATAGATGTGAGTAAACATAATCTTGGGGGGGTGAAAACACCCCGTCTGTGTCTGTCCCTCAGGGCCCCAGGCTTGCTCCCTTATGAGCCTTTCACTATGGTGGCCGTGAAGATGCTGAAGGAGGAGGCCTCTGCAGACATGCAAGCGGACTTTCAGAGGGAGGCAGCCCTCATGGCGGAGTTTGATAACCCCAACATTGTGAAGCTCTTAGGTATGGAAACGTTACTGAGGAAGGCTTGGTCCTCAGCCAAGAGATTTTTCTGAGCTCCTCTTTTTGTCTCTTACTTACTTATCCCTTTGCCTTCCTCTCTGGTCAGTGTGATATGTCTCTTCCTTTCCTAATTTAGCCTCTTCCCGTACTTCCCAAGATTCCTTCTACCCCAGATTCTAGGACTCCTTGTGTTTCACAGATATCCACTCTGATTCCATCACTTCCAATTTTCTGTCTTTGTTGTCTCTTGTCTGGTTCAAGTTTTTTTCAAGTGTCTCCATATGAAGAGAGTTCCCTTGACACTAATTCACCATCACAAAATTTATTAATCCCCCCTCCCTCCTTTTCCTCCCTCACTATATCTATATCTATATCTACATCTACATCTACATCTACATCTACATCTAATCTATATCATCTATCTATATATCTATATCTATCTATATATCAATCATCTGTCTGTTTTATTTTTTCCTTAACTAAAATACCACAATTTGATAATATTTTTATTCATTTGTGTCTCCCCATTTCATCACAGCTTCATAAATTTAACACATATTAATCAAATGATTTATATAGTTACACAGAAATAAATAAAACTTTCAAATTTCCTGGCTTTGTGCAGCTTACATTCCGTTTGGCAGACAGTAGCAGTAAGCGTGTCCAAATGTGGCTTGTTTTCCCCTGATTTATTTTAAAGCTCAAAGCAAAGGAAAACGTTTTGGAATGTGAGCTAGTAACCTTGAAGACCGCAGTGGATGTGTGACATTTGCACAGAGACCTGGCAGGGCTGAGGGGATGGCGGTGCAGATGACTGAGGAATGAGAGGCACCTGGGCCGCAGGCCCCATGGCAAGCTTACCCAGTGCTTAGAGAATACAGGCTGGAGCTGGTTCCCTGTGCATAGAGTGTCCATTGCGCCCACACAAGGGCCTGAGTTTGGATCTCCAGCAACCATGTAAAGGCCTGGGGCTGTGACACACGCCTATAAATGCCAACAGTGGGACAGCTGGGACAGGTCAGCTTGAAGTCAGGCAGCCGAGTGAAATTGGTGAGCTTCAGGACCAGGGAGAGGCTCTGTCTCAAAAAAGACAATGTGGGGAGCAGTTAGGAAAGACATTAGATAACGGTGTCCATGCTCCACGCTCATACATGTACACATGCGCCTGCACATGTATATGCCCTTACACATAAACATTAACATATATACATGCACACACAGGAGAGGGGAAGGGAAGAAGAAAAAAGGAAGGGGAAGGAGGAAGAGAGGAAAATGGAATAGAAAAATAATGGGGCTGGCTTGAGAGGGTTACATAGACTAGATCAGCCTGTAAATGCAGGGTAGAGACTGGAGGATCCTACAAGGCCTTCACACAAAGGACCAAAGAATTCCATGAGCGGGACAATTAGTTTTCCTTGGGGAAGAGCTCACCAAGTCTTATCCAGTACCAGCAGGTCAGCCTTGAAAAATATTCATACAAGTAACATTATACAAACTGAACAGATTGTATTTAGGAATACATTTGTATTATATACATGAGCATATATGTATATAATAACAATAAAAAAGAGTGTGAGAGAGAAAGAAGGGGAAATGATATAATATAATCTCAAAAATTAAAAAAACTACGGCTTTTATACTTTTACTGTAAGTAAAATGGGAATCTATGGGAAGGTCTAAGCCACAACGTGCCAAGCCATAGCATGAAGTGTTGGCAGTTCTTTTCCAGAACGTCTCTGTCTGCATTGCTGAGCAGAGTTGAAGGGGGACAAATGAAAACACGGAATTGGGGAATGTTGCCTTTCAGTGTGCAGGACACTGGTACAGGCCAGGGAGTGCTGGCCGGGTAGTGAGAAGGGATTGGGGTCAGTGTGCATTTCTCAGGGGGAGTCATAATCCCTGGAGAGAGCAAATGTGGGCCGTGCAACACAAAAGGGCGACAAGGAGGAGACAAGACACGTTTTGGCTCCCTTTTGAAGTGAGGATAGTGAAAGGACATTCCTTCTAGAGTTGTGAGCTAGAACTATCTGGAAGAGTTGAAAAAGAGTTGGAAAGCCAGATGCCTTCTACTGCATTGGTCTAAACCTTGTTCACCACTGATCAGGCTCAGAAAATACAATGGAGCTTTAAAGAGACAGATGGCGTGATTCCTTTTAGAACCCGCTTAACTCGAAAGCCCTTGGCAAGCTGAGACCCTGTCTCATTGCAAAAGAATTCGAACTGTTCCTTCAAATGTTGCTGCCTTCGTAGGTGTGTCTGCGAGTTTATAACATCCCTGGTCCCAGGGCTCATTACAACGCAAGCCAGGGACAGTGAGTGCACTGACTTGTGCTTGCTGCTTAGTGTGGTTCTACATCACTAGTAAGATTGCCTCTCAAATTTATTACCCAACAAGAACTAAGAATGACTCATAGCGTCTCTAACCCCAGTGCTTGGAGGTAGAAGAAGGCTCACAATTGCCTCCAAGTAAATCTGAGGGCAGCCATGAGACTCTGACACACACACACACACACACACACACCATTTTTTTTCATGCAAGAAATATGTTGTCTTGGGCTATCTAGTATAAGAATTATTTCAAATCAAATTTAACTAGTGTAACAACATCAAAGCCACCTTATGATACAGGTAAATGACTATTGACAAGATGTAAAGGAGAGCCTACAGGAGGCATTGGGAAGTGTGACCAACACTTGATTTCCTCTTTAATGTGTGCACTGTCTGCTAAAATCATTTGCATTACAAAAGTGACTAGAAAAGCCCCTATTCCTTATTTCTCTTCTTGCAAACTGAGACTTCTAGCTTTACCCTGGAAAAAATAAAGATCTGTGATGCAAAATTATGCCTATCAGATTTCATGGTACAAGCTCATTTTTTTCATCTATAGTTTTTTCATATATAGTAACATGTTAAGGTTTTTCAAATGCCTTCTTGACACTATGCATAAAACTCTGTGTTTATGAACCTTGCTTTCTTTATAGAATGAACAGCAATGATAAAAATCTAAATTTCAGACACCACCTAAGAATGTCCTCTACGAGCCTTGGATTGCTCTGATTATTCTTCCTAAATGTGATAGATCTTCCTCATTCTCATTTTTCAGAGATCTAAGCAGAACAATTGCCTCACACAATCCCAGCAAATACCCATTCCTGAATCCACTTACTATATGTTACTGTGCACCTGCTGTCCAAATACCTGGCCAGTCTGAGTGATTTAAAGAATCAGGGGGCATGATCTCTCTTCCAAGAGATGAGATGTTCGGGAACACCACTCATGCAGTGAATGAGCTTGAAGTCAGGTGGTAGTGTATGTGGAAAGATAACAGAGGGATAATTTAAGAATCAAGGAGTCAGGAATTGTGATGCCTTAGAAAGAAAAGAAATACACGGAATCTTACCAGGTAACAGGGGATGTTTGAGTAAAGAAGTGGGAGTCAGAGAATGACTAGCGCTGTCCATAATAAGTAGGACACCGTCCTTTCTAGTCTGGTCCTTTGATTTGGGTGTGTTCTTTACTATTTTGACTGCAGGTGTGTGCGCGGTTGGGAAACCAATGTGTCTGCTCTTTGAATACATGGCCTATGGTGACCTCAATGAGTTCCTCCGAAGCATGTCCCCGCACACTGTGTGCAGCCTCAGCCACAGTGACCTGTCCACGAGGGCTCGAGTGTCCAGCCCTGGTCCTCCACCGCTGTCCTGTGCAGAACAGCTCTGCATTGCCAGGCAGGTAGCGGCTGGCATGGCCTACCTTTCTGAGCGCAAGTTTGTCCACCGGGACTTAGCTACCAGGAACTGCCTGGTTGGGGAGAACATGGTGGTGAAAATTGCAGACTTTGGCCTCTCCAGGAACATCTATTCTGCAGACTACTACAAAGCTGATGGAAACGATGCCATCCCTATCCGCTGGATGCCGCCCGAGTCCATCTTCTACAACCGCTACACCACGGAGTCAGATGTGTGGGCCTATGGTGTGGTCCTCTGGGAGATCTTCTCCTACGGACTGCAGCCCTACTATGGGATGGCCCACGAGGAGGTCATTTACTATGTGAGAGATGGCAACATCCTCGCCTGCCCTGAGAACTGTCCCTTGGAACTGTACAACCTCATGCGCCTGTGTTGGAGTAAGTTGCCTGCGGACAGACCCAGTTTCTGCAGTATCCACCGGATCCTGCAGCGCATGTGCGAGAGAGCAGAGGGAACGGTGGGTGTCTAAGGTTGACCGTGCTCAAACCCACCAGGCTCTTTTCAGACTGTGAGCTGGAGGAATCCTACAGTGGAGGCCGGATAAGATCAGTTAGGAAGCATTGAACTCAGACATCACATGCCAATTGTTTGCCAAGAGAGACAGATGGTGAATAACCAACAGGGTTAAAGGGTCACATCGAAATAGGTAGTCGGAGATACAGGCAAGGAAAGAGGACAGCAGGTAGCTCTTCTCCCTCATAGGGACAGTTTCTAATACACATTGTGTAATAAGAGCACCACTGGTTTATGTTCCTACATCACCTCTCAGAGTGAGACTGTTGCGTTTAGCTTGAATCCAAAGCTGGATGGGCAACTTAAGTTCTAACAGATGACAGACACTCTGCCCATTGCAAAAGCAGCGTGTCTTTGTATACATTTAGGTGAAGGACAGAAAACTAAAGATAGGAATCCATTCTTCCACCAATCAAGATGCATGGCAGAGTCTCTCTGTTGTTTACTTTCTTGCATTGAATGTGTAATCTTGTATTTCATTCTGGAATTGGTTATCTATTTTACTGATAGATTTTTGAAGAATAAAATGTGGAAAGCCTGCAGACTCCATGCTGACTGCACTTACTGGCTTCTTTTCCTGTCTGTCCTCCAGAGGGCCTTCCTTGGTGTGCACGCATTGTAGACCTGATTCACCTCTTTCCTCTTGTAGGATTTTTTCTCTTTTTTTCTGGAAAAAAAATCATAACTTATCAGTCTACCGAGAACTGTATTGGCACATCTTCATTAAAATAACAGAAGCAACAGATACATTTTTGTTTACCTCTGTCAAGTGTCACTTTTTCCTTCTGTCTGCTCTTGAATTTGCCATACAGTAATTCTGCTGCCACAGGCCACTAACTATTGTAAAGCCTGAGGTGTGATATTGGATAGTGTAAGATGCTTTGTGGTTCCATGCTGTTTCACGAGGAATGGTTCTGTGCTTTCTGATGTGCTAGCTTTACAAGGCATTTTTGGTTGGTTGGACATACGATTAGCAGTGTGTTGCTTCGTAGCTTCTGCACAGTGAATTAAACCATCTTCTTACTTAAGACGATTTTTTTGACTCCCTGTAGTCAGGTCCCCCAGTGCTTAATATTTCTCAGTGAAGACCTCCCCACATACATAAGGACTCTATGGAGATGATTTATCATCTGTATGTGGTTTCAAAGCCTACACTATATGCCTTGTTATTGTTTTTCTAAGGTTTTCAATGAACAGGAAGAAAGCCAATGTTAGTATTATCAAATTAAACCAATCTAAACATCCAATAGATGGCATGTTTGTCTCAGCATGAGTTCTAATTGCATTTTTTAGTTTAAAATCATTAAATTATTTCTTTAGTGATTTATAATCACTACATATTAAAGCATTAGCTGGTTGTAGTATGCTATAGTGTAAGAACATGGGTTCACTATCACTTTCTTCTCTGAACAAATATTTTTCACACTGTGGACTAGCTACAACACTATAAAAAGAAAGGCATGTGATGACATGCAGCACAGTATCAGTAAGTCACAAGTCTATGTAAGTATCCAGATACCAAACGGCAAAAATTTGAGGTCATTTTGCACATGATTCTCAAACACATTCTCTCATACATATTGGAACAGAGCAGGGGAAAAAAATCAACTTTCCATCACTTCACAGTTTATTATTAATCTGTTAATGCCATTATTCTAAAAGCTAATGTAAATTCTGAATATCAACTTTATGGATATCCCATAGTTTAATCATTTAGATTTTGAACATGTGACAGTGTTTTGATCACCTACACTTGTACACATCTCTAAATATCTGTTTCTGGAAATTCTAAGGAAGGAGATAAATGAAAGCTAACCAGAAAGAGGTGAATCACCACATGGTATGCACAATGTTAAAACTTCTGTTAAGGGGGTAGAGAGATGTTTCAGTAGTTAAGAGCACATACTGATCTCACCAGGACTGGAGTTCAGGTTTCACCACCCGAACACATAATCTCAGGTCCCAGAGGATCCAATGCTCCTGGCTTCCGAGGGCACCTGCATTCATGTGCACATACCCATACACAGATACACACACACACACACACACACACACACACACACAATCATTAAATTAATAATAAAAATAAAACTTTTGTTATTATCATAGTTTCTCAGTCTCTAGAAATGTTTTCATGGTTCCGTTGTCCATGATAACTTGTAACATTAAGCACTTGCAATGATAGAAAATGAATATTCTTGTATCAATTTTGTGTGGGTATGTGTGCATGCTTGCCCATGCGCGTGCGCATACACACACACACACACACACACACACACACACACACACACACACGGATGCACGGTGCCATGATGCACATGGAGAGATCAGAGGACAACCTCTAGTGTTTGTTCTCATCTTCTACCGTGTTTGAGACAACTCTCTTGTTTTTGTTGCTGCGTGTGCTAGCCCAGCTGGCTTGGGAGCCCCTGGGGATCCTCCCATGTCTCCCTCCATCTTGCTGTAGAAGCTTGGAGGTTTCAGCGGAGACTATTTACTGCATCAGGCTTGATGTGGGTTCTGGAGACGTGAACTTGGGTCTTCACCCTCATTTGGCAATAAGTTAACCCACCCAATATTCTCTGTCTTAAGTAAAAGAAGAGAATGCCATTTTAATTTTATTTTTTAAAATCACTGGTGAAATTGAACTAGGCATGGCAGCACAAGCTTTCAATCTCAACACTTGAGAGCCTAAGCCAAAAAAAGGCACAAATTCCAGGCTAGCTATGACTATACACTTAGCAAAACTCAGCAAAAGTGAAAGTGAAAGTGAAAGTTTTCTTTTTTCTTAGAGCATTTATAGTTTTATTTTAGTAGTTACCTACATTCTAATTTTCTATTGTGTTCATTTTAGAATTGAAGTATAAGTTTTATTTTATAAAAAGGGTATTAGACTTCTGTTTTACTTTATATAAACGAGAATATATATATATATATTACCTTAAATGTTGCTTTCTTCCTGGTAAATGTAATAATTTCTTATGAAAAGGAAACATAATAAGCAAAGTACATTAATAGCATACACTTCAAAATAATAAAAAACCACTGTAAGGATGAAGGAACACAAGCTGCTGCTTATTAATTTTAATACAGAAAAATAATCTTTATTAAAGAATATTAAAATATTCACCATTTATCAATCTATAGATAAGGGAGGTAGACATATAATAGATAGAAGATAGATGATAGATAGATAGATAAATGGTATATACTTAGGTGTATAAATGATAAATGATAGCTATGTCGATAGGTCAGCAGACGATTGATAAATGATAGATACACAGACAGGAGATAAATTAAAGCTAAACAGACAGAATGATTCTGCAATACAGGTTTGATCAGTGTTCTTATTATATAATACGGTCTATATCAACCTTAACATATTCGATGTAATACTATTCATGTACAACATCACTTATAATAATTGCGTAATATTTATGAATTTTATAAATTTATCATAGCTTCAGAATATAGTAATGCATTGTTGGAATTAGGCTTGCATCTGTTTTTTCATAATAAAATATAATCTTTCATAATCTTTATTGCTAGATATTGTAAACATTTTTCTTAAGCAATTTCTTTAGATATCACTCCTGGAAGTGGAATTTCTAGATTAAAGGGTACTTGTACTTTTAAGATTTTGAACATATTACACTTCTTGGTTATCCTGCTGATGCATTTATCTTTCAGACAGATGGCAGAGCCCCTTTCTTTTGGTGTCGTCAATACTAAGTACATTAACATTGTGATCATTGACAACACAGTAGCCTAGAATACTTCATGCAGCTTGCACTTACATTATTTGAATACTGATTATGTTCAATATCTCTCAGTGTTTGGGGTTGGTTATGATTTGTGAGATACTAATATTTTTCTGTTGAGTGTATCACTTTTTCATTGCTTCATGAAAGCACTTTATATATTAAAGTATTAAATTTTGTCAAACATATTTGAACAATTGCTATCATGTTAAAATATATACACTAGATTTCTGTGTGTGTCTTTTTTATCAGTTTTTATTCATTGGAAAATGATGCTGAATTTCTACATGTTCAAATGACTATTTTTCCCTAGTTGATACATTAATAATATACAACTATATAAATTGACTCCCTAATATTGAAACAACCTTGTATTCTGAGAATAAACTCTCTTTGGATTTCAATCTTACATTTAACTTCTGATCCATTAAAATTTTGCATCAACATTTCTAAGTTGAAAATTCATCACTTTCTTCTCTATTACAGTTTTATCTGCATAGATAGATAGTTTCATAAACATATTTTTCTATATGATATTGGCTAACGCCATGGTTTGGCTGTGGTTTGGATGTGTCCCACAGAGGATAATTTTCTAGAAGCTTGGTCCTGCGGTGACATTTCTGAGAAGGAGTGAACCTGTCACAGCCCTGGGGCAGTGGTGGTGTCTAGCCCTATGTGACTAAGGCATTGCAGGCATCACCCTTGGGAGAGATTAATGCTGGTGTCTTAGAGTGAGTTACTCCTCATAAGAGTGGGCTGCTTTAGTGTCATTTCTGTGTATGGGCCCCAGTTTTCTTTGAATTATCGTTTGTGCCCTCCAGCCACCATAATTATAAACCAAATAAAGGACTCACTCTCTGGTATTTGGTGATAGCAAAAGGAAATAGAGTAATTCATGAGAGGCCCTCAGACCTTAGGTGTCTCCAGACTTTCACACCACTGCAACCATGATGGAAGCACCATTCAGTCCATAAAACTCAGCACACTGACAGCACCATCTGCCAAATCTAAATGAAATCTAAAATGAAGACCTAATCCATCAAAGCCCACAGTTCTGAGAACTTATCTTGCTTTTCAGCTTCTGTAGTTCTGCTTCTGGCTATTCTTGTTAACTGAAATATGTCAACCCCGAGTTTATTTTTGGTGGTTTATTTATTTATTTATTTAAAAGCTCACCCCGAGAAAAGCCCTGGGCTGTAGTCTGACCCTGAACACCCAGTCTCATCACTGGCTGGCTAATAAAGACTTTCTATGGGCTTACACTGGTGTGTGGGTAGTTTTATCTGGTAAATACCCCTCAATAATAAGTATATTTTAAACTAATTATTTGTTTACAGAAGTAACAAATCTAAGGTAAAAACCTCTTTAACAGAAGAAAACCTGTTGCAGTAAATATTAAAAATGATCCCACCAACTCTCTGGTCTCCTGCTTCTCTCAACCTGACAACTCTTTGGCCCCACCAGGTCACAGGGCTCCCACCAGGTGCTCTCAACTCAGAGGGTCTCTCAGCCTGCCAACTGTCCAGTGGGACCCCTTCCCACTACCACACAATGCCCCACAGACCCCACAGTTAGCCATCTCAACACCCAATTACCTGGTAGAACTGAAACTCTTAAAACTTGTTGTTAACCAGTCAGACTTATGTATCAATAAAATCACAATTTACAAGATGCCGATACAATAATTTCAGAACCAAATGATGCTGATAAAAGCTTTATCCCAATTATTCTAACCTTATGATATCATAATGGTGGCTGGTTCACATCCGCCTCCATGCTCCTTCCTCTCCTCCCCTGAGACACTCTCTGTATCTGCAACTCTTAGCTCTGCCCCCCCTTTTCCCTGTCCAATCACAGGCCTCCTCTGAACTGATGTAATTGGATAGGAAAATCCTGCAGCAAACACCCACGTCCTTCTTGCTGCATACTTCCTTCAGCTTCTGTACTGAGAACGTCACCATTCTTGGTCTTAGCTTTTCTGGTGCTGGGCATTGCCATCCTAGCAAACATGGCTGTTCTGCATTGATCAGTTTGAGAAGTTATAAAGTATTCTCCCTCATGATGGCGATTCTTGGTTGTCAAGTTGATTACATCTGGAATTAACTAAAACCTAAAAATGAGTCACGCCTGTGAGAAATATATGCTTAATTTTAAAAGGGGAGATCCACTTCCCACCGTGAGGTGGGAAGACACACCTTTAATCTGGATTTTTAAGAGGTGGGAAGGCCAGGCTCTAATCTGGACCTCTTGCTGGAAACCTATATAGGGCATGGAAAAGGGAGGTTTTTGTTCTTTACCTGATTGCTCTCATCTTGATAGCAAGTCCAATCCTTCAATAGCTTTAGAGTCCACTTCTTCAAGATTCCGGTGTATACTGAAGACCAGCGGAGACATTCAGCCTTGTGGACTGAACAACTACTGGATTCTTGGACTTTCTGTTCACAACCAGTCATTGTTGGATTTGCTGAATCTTAGTCTGTAAGTCATTCTAATAAATCATGTATAGTCACTCTGGAAGTTCTGTTACTCTAGAGAACCCTGACTAATACAGCCCTTATTAAAGATGGGCAGTTTAGAAAACATTTACTCAAATCTCCCCAGATCCCGAGACATGATGGCTTCTTACTCAGTCACATTCATTGTAACATTCAAATATATAAAGAAAGGTTACTATTTTTAAAGTAAGTACAATAAAGTTAGAGTTTCCACATTTTTCTCCATCACTTTCTCCCTCAGCTGGCAATACCAGGCATCTCCATTTGTATGCGGTCAGGATCTGTATCATTTGCAATGAGTTTTGTTGTTGTCTTTGTTTTGTTTTGTTTTTTTAGGCTCGCTTAGATATGAGTATTTTGACTATAAATTGATCCTAAGCATGGTAAAAACAAAAAAAAAACAGCTAATCATAATTACTTGATCATATAAATATTTATGAATTTGGCAAACAAATAGTGGCACATCAATGTTTTAAGCTGAAAATAGGCTCTACTTATTGTCTATGGGTGAGGCTGCACTGGAAACCTCACAGAAGAGGCACATCACCCTCTCTTTCTCACTTCAGTTTTCCTTCCTCTTTCTTTGGCTTCCTTTCTTTCCTGCTTTTGTTTTTCATAAATATCTAGCAATTTTAAAAAATGTAGCATTCATAACCACGAATTTGGCACTGCTCTGATTAGTAGTAGTGGCAGAAGTCGGTTTCTTTTGTGGTTCTCTTGATGTACTTTCCTAGCAGGAAAGTCTAGGTGATCTGAATCAGGGCCCCCTATGTAGCCCAAACAGTGGAGGGGTACGTTAAATGTTGATATATTTCATGCTGGAGGAGAGGATTGTTATTGGTTCAGTGTTTTTGTTCCCCTAGAGTTGTCTGTTTTCTCTCTATTTTCTGAAACCCTGCCCAAACACACACACACACACACACACACCTATGTTCAACATCCTGACTCAAGACCCTTCTCAGTTAAATCCTCCAATCTACTCACAGAGCGGATCAGGGAGCTCCTGCTAGCCGTATAGCTTCTGGATCTTTCTGTTCTACCAATAACCCTCTGATTGGTCATCTTGATCAATAACTTTTGCTGTCTACATCCTCTGTCTCAGGGATGAGAGCTTTCATACACATGAAGTCACTTGTTACTTTGACTGCAGTTTATCTACACTGCAAGCATCAAATGGTCCAATATTACTTGTGCCCTGTGTTACCGACTGATAAGAACATGAAGATATTTCCTACTTCACAAAATTTTGTCGACAGGATGCCACATAGATCATTTTCAGAAAGTTGGTAGAATTCTTAATTTATGTGTCAATTCTTATTTATGTGTCAATTCTTATTTATGTGTCATTTCTATCATCCCAATAGAATATTGGTATAAAACATTCAGTCCACCATCTTGCTCAAGAAACCTCTCTTGGGGAGTTGAAAAAGCTGAGGGATTACTTCTTCATGATTTTTTATGACTTCTCCTTCCTCCTCCTTCTCCTCCTCCTTCTCATCCTCCTCCTCATCCTCTTTCTCCTCCTCCTCTTCCTCTCAGCCTCTTAATTTTGGCTTATCTGTTAGCTACTTGGGGCTGTCCATGATTTTCAGCATGATGTGGATGCTTCTTTTTTAAAAAAAAAATAGTCTGAGTGTTGCCCTAACAGAATTGAAGAAGAAGAAAAAAGAACCTGACAATATGCTAATTCTACCATTTCAAGCAGAGACCTCCATACACCAGGAAAAATGATGTTTTAGCCTTATAGTTAAGAGTATTTCAGGCTGCTTGCTTTTTGACTTGCACTTGATAACAGATACACAGTCATCAAAATATAGGTACTTATAAAGATTCACTTTGGCCTAGATAACCATATAAACCAGATACTACTCACATGGATCTTTGCATGTGATTACATGGATTGAGTCATTACATACTGGGACAGTCAAAATCTATGTTGATAAAAAAAATTCACAGGTGCCAGAGTCTGATTTTTCTTTTAAAGACCAAAATCCCCCAACTGGAACATTTATGAAACCACTCCCAGGCTCATGGAACATCTTGGAAGAGGCCTGGAAAGAATGGAAGAGTCAGAGAAAGGGGTGGAGAGCCGTGGAGCACTCTCTTCCAGGAGTGACCCCGGCATTGCACTCTGGATCCCTCAGCAGTTGTGTATCATTATTATATTCTATTGTTTATTATTCTATTATTACACAACACTGACCCATAGTTTGGGCCAATGTATCATGGGTGAGTGAGGAGCTCCTGAGTCTCCATTCATCTTTGAGACAGATAACAGTTGCTGGAAGGACATTTTCTTCAATGGTGTGGTCCCTGGTGAATTGAGTTGTTTATACACTTGTAAATAACCTCTAGCCCAGGATTCTTCAAGAAATTCTGATGACATTCATACATTCATTGGTACACACACACACACACACACACACACACCACTGGAAGGGGGATTGGGAAGATGAGGGGAGGGGAATCATAGGGAAAGAAAAGGGACAAAAAAGGGTAATGGGATCAATATTATCAAATTTTATAAGAAAACTAATGCTCATTAAACCATTGTGAAAATAAAAGATGCATGCATGTCCAGACATTCTCCTGGCTTTCTAAGAGAAGGCATGTCATTTAAAAGAGCATGTCCTCTGAACATGACACACAATAAAGAGAAACATCCAATCACTTCTGAACCTTTGCACACCCTCCTTACTGGGTCTCTCGTCATTAAAAACATCTGCTCAACAGGGATAGCTCTCCTATCAGCAGCATCACTACACCTGTGACTTACAACTGTTCATTGTTGCCTGTATTCAACGTACAGCCTCCTGCGAAGTACACACCACATTTAGAATGTTGCTCCTAAGAAGAGGCTCCATCTTTACTCTCTTAAAGTTACGCCAGAGAAATGTTACCACAGAAAACACTGCTTTGACATACACTGTCACTTCTGAGTGCTCTCCTCATTCTTTGGAGCTGTGACTAAAATCAGACGTGGTGACATGACGCTGCTTGCTATGGAAGATTTTCTTCATTTGTGTGTTTCTGTCTTTAGCAATGTTGGTAATATGGCAGTTTCCACAATCTCACCCTTGTTTCACCTGATGCCTTACCCAGCTATGCACCAGTGTAAACTAACGTTAACGCTATTCGTTCTAGCTTGTGTTTTGCTTGTTTGTTTTAATGATTGGAATGGATTGCATTGAAGAATCTTAGAAAAATAGGTCAGATGCCTTGTATTTGATTTATCTTTACTGGCTCCACACACCTGTCTCAGACCTTCTCAGGGGCCTCTGAATCCTTCTGTCTCAAGCTGCTCTGTTAAGTTGCCTTGAAAGAGGAACCATCAAGTCTACAGTTCGTTTACCCAACTCTTCTCAGAAGACATGGTCAGTAGAGAATGAAAGAACTGGAGATGAGAGTGAGATGCTTGGCAATGGTACCCAGCAGGAGGAGGACCAAGAGAGCCTGTTTCCAGCAGAGAGCCTAGCACCAGGGAACGAATGCAGACACACACATTTGTAAATAACCAGCCTCCAATCCGTGGGAGAAAACAGCTTTCTCTCCGTGTCTAGAGCTGACAGACTCAATGTATGACCACAGGATCAGCACTGTAGAGCAATTTGAAAAGATTTGAATCTTTCAATATTAATACAAAAAGGAGGCATCGATTTATACAATTTGGGGAGAAATTTGGAGGAAAGTCTGCCTTTCTTATTAAAGACCTCTTGCCTTTGTAAAGCATAATATTTTTATTGATTCTTTCAGAATTTCAGATAATGCAGCCTGATCATACTCGGCTCCCAGTTCTTCAATGCATGCTTCTCCCTGACAACACCCTTCAAAATAAAATTAAAATGAAAGAGTCCACTTTCTGTTAGATACGTACTCACTGGAACATGGCAAATCTCTCAGTTCCTGCCCTATAAATAGAACTTAGTTGTCCCCTCCCAAATTCCCTCTAGAAGCCCTCAGTAGTTGTGGATAGCTAACATCAGATTCTTTTTTGTTTTTTAAGATGTATTCTTTATTTACATTTCAAATGATTTCCCCTTTCCTGGTTCCCCTCTCCCTGAAAGTTCCATAAGTCCTCTTCCTTCCCCCCTGTTCCCCAACCAACCCCCATCTGCTTCCCTGTCCTGGCATTCCCCTACACTGCTGCATTGGGCCTTTCCAGGATCAGGGACCTCTCCTTCCTTCTTCTTGGGCATCATTTGATATGTGAATTTTGTCTTGGTTATTCTGAGGTACCTGGCTAATATCCACTTATTAGTGAGTGTATACCATGTGTGTTCTTTTGTGATTGGGTTACCTCACTTAGGATTATATTTTCCAGTTCCACCCATTTGCCTAAGAATTTTATGAATTCATTGTTTTTAATAGCTGAGTAGTGTTCCATTGTGTAAATATACCACATTTTCTGTATCCATTCCTCCGTTGAGGGACATCTGGGTTTATAATAGTCAGCTTCTGGCTATTATAAATAGGGCTGCTATGAACATAGTGAAGCATGTGTCCTATCACAGCAAATATGAATTTATTTGGCACTTGACAAAACTCATATTTTGAGTACAACTAAAAAGACAAATCTAGAATGATACTGCTCTGGGGGGACCATTACTTAGAACATCATCAAATATAATTTGCATCCAGTTTGATACTGGAAAAATTATGTCTCTCTGGCATTCATTTAAGTGATTTAAAATAATGGTCTTTAAAAAAAAACCTTTTAAAGCTAGGCAGTGGTGGCGCACACCTGTAATCCCAGCACTCTGGGAGGCAGAGGCAGGTGGATTTCTGAGTTCAAGGCCAGCCTAGTCTACAGAGTGAGTTCCAGGACAGCCAGGGCTATACAGAGAAACCCTGTCTCAAAAAAAGCAAATCCAAAAAACTAAAATACCTTTTAAAAGAATTTTAGGGGCATATCAACTTTAGTTTTTCTCCTACTGCCTGTCCATCCTTAATAGCCCCATTTAAATATTTTCTAGAACAACATATATGCTAGCTCTTTGCTTCTCACAGTCATGATTTTTCTTCTCACTACTTTAATTATGTTATTTTTTCTCAGATAACTCAAATTTCCTGCTCTAATATCCCAATTCTTTCACATTTTCCATCTAAAACATCCAAACACTTTTGTGGTTTCCACTGCAATATCCTGATTTTTATTTATTTTAGTGCGTCATGTACTCACTAGGTCAACAATCAAGTATTATCCATATCCCATATCCCCTTATCAACTTCTCTCAGAAAGATGAGGTAGACATGTTTCCCTGCCTCCTCTCACTAAATACAATAAAACCCCTGAATGTTACACACATTGTGTGAGATTCCACATAAAGGTGATGAGGGCACAGAGAAAGAGGATTCACCGTGGGAGGAAAAGACAGACCCACAGATGACGTGCTGGTGAGCCCTCGAGGTTTCCTTTGTGCTATAAGTAGCACAAACTTGAACTTAAAAAAAAAATCGGAAATACTGAAAGGCCAATGGGCAAGTACTAAAAAAGCCTGAAGAAAGCCCGCTATTTTTAGTATAACCATGGAAAAGGTAGGCTAGCATGACAGAAAGCTTCCAGACAAAAATGCCTCATCTTAAGGTAAACACACCACAGGAAAAGGCCTTACCTCCACCCACACCCAGAAACTCAATTGAAAACCCCACACATCTCCCTCACCAGACTGTAATGAGGGTCTCAGACTCTCTGCTCCATGGGGTGGGTGCGCTAGGATCTTCAGACTCACAGATTTCCCTCACTTGCATCTGGTTCTAAATGTGTGGAGAAGAAATACGGCAACTGTATTATAATCAGGAGAGGCTAGAGGAACTACAAAACATCATTTCTACATATGGGTACATTAAAACACACACACACACACCCCACATGGGCACTCATATATACACAAACACACACACACATGGTCTTCACACACACAGTCACACACAGTCACACATACACATGGCCCTCACACACACAGTCACACACACAGTCAAACACACACACACACATAGCCCTCACACACACAGTCTCACACAGTCACACACACACCAAGTCACCACTAACAAAGCAAATCACAGAGGCAAACCTATATGCACTACCTATAAATCAAAACAGAATTCTAAACAGTGTTCAGGTTACCCACACGATCAAGGAAGAGCAGGATAAATAGCAAGGAACAAACACGGGCAGATTTGAGTCCCACCCTAACGATACTTACATCAATGTAGCTGTTTCAGAATTTCACATGCTTAGGAAGGCTTCCAGTTCACAACGGAGACACAACACTGCAACGCCTCACCACCTGGGCTCACAGTAGACAGGGTATCTGAATACATTTCCTCAAGATAGGAAACAGGCAGGTTCCCCACTGACAAGCAGCAGATCAGCACAGAAAACCAAAACATAGAAATGGCTACCATTGTGATGGCCCATTCCCCTAAGAGGTTAGAGACTGCCTCCCCACCTCCATCAAGCAGGGTGCTGTCTCCAGCAGAGGAGGACTGCGGGGCTCACAGAAGGTGGGTTCTCTGTTGGTTGGATATGGCAGTATGTATCTTAACTACCATTTACTAGAACCAACCTTCATTTCATTTCTTCTTTCCTTGAAACCACACAGTAAGTTCTGTTGCTTTATGTTTTGAGATAGGATGTCACTATGTGTTCCAGCTTGATCTTGTGTGCAGGCCAGGCTGTCCTAGAACTTGTGATGCCTCTCCTGTCTCCATTCCCAGTGGTGGGAGTACAGGCATGCACCAAGAGGCTTGGTCAGCCATTAACTTTCCCTTTCTCTTTCTCTTCCTCCTCCTCCTCCTCCTTCCCCCTGTTCCCCTGTCCTCTTCCTTCTCTTCTTTCTCCTCTTCTTCATCCCTTCCCTTCCCTTCTCTCTCTCTCTCTCTCTCTCTCTCTCTCTCTCTCTCTCTCTCTCTCTCTCTCTCTCTCTCTCTTTCTCACGCGCACTCTCTCTCTCCCATGTGTTTGTGAGAGTACATGCTTATGAACGTGCATATGTAAGCAGACGTCGGCACTGGGTGACTTCCTCAGTCATACTCTACCTTACGTTTTGCTCTAGCATCTCTCACTGAACCTGGAGCTCACTGTCTCACTGTCTGGCTAGCCAGCCTGCTCTGAGATCATCATTCCGCCTTCACATCCCAGGCACTGGATTGTTGGCATGCACTGCAATGGTGATCTTTTATTTTTTAACCTGGATTCAAGGGATCCAAGTTCCAGTCATTATACTTGTGGAACAAGCTCTTTACCACCTCAGCTATGGCCTCCAGCCCCCACCCATTAACTTTTGATTCATCCTTTTGGCCAGTAGCATCGATGGACTACTAAACGCTAGACACTGTCATGGATCCAAATTTACGGGGATGATTTTGTGCAAAGATAGACACAAAACTTGGTAATGTTTCAATTCTAAAGGAAAAACACTCTAGAAACTTCAAAGAACAATACAAACAGCATTTTTTGTTTGTTATTTTATTACATCCTAACCAAAGTTTTCCCTCCTTTCTCTTCTCCTAGTCCTTCCCCAGCTCCTCTCTTCCCCACCCCTACATCCACTTCTCCTTCAACAAACAGTACTTAGAAGTCAGAGAGACATATAAGTCAGTCTGCTAACTAACTTGACTCATCAAGATTTCTCTCTTTCTGTCTCATTTTGACAGACAAAAGTCATCTGGTTAAGGAATAGTGATACAGCAGCCAGATGTGGTGACACATGTAACCCCATTTCTATCTGCTAACATAACATTATTAATCCTACCACTACAACACGCCATAGTCTGTCAGTATTCCATCTACCCTAAGAGATGATCTGACATCAGGATTCAGTCCTTAGAGGATGTTCCCCAGGACCATTCTGAGGCTCTGTAGAAGCCAACGTGAGTCGAGGATCCCTGTAAAAGTAACTGAGGCAGGGCTCTGGGAAGATGCATTAGAGGGTGAAAGAATCTGTATTGGCAAGAGAAGGGCCTCTGCCCTACAGGCTGTCAGCAGAAGACCTCAGTTTTTCCCTTCTAGGAGCCCTAGAGAGCGACTTGTGTCCCAGAGAACATCTTCCCCAGATAGTGGAGAAGGAACACTATATCCTACTATGCTTAGGTCTGTGGTGGAATCAAAACCCCCTCCCCCGGTGGTTGGGAGAAGCTATGGATGAAGGTCATGGATCAGGAATCTCCACATAAGGCTGCTCCTATGCATCTGGTACAATTTGCTGGGGAAGTGTTGGTGCTATAACCTGAAGTAGCTGCAGGTTGGGCTTCCAAGCTAGGACAAAGGCTGGAGTTCCAGTCCCACCATCAGCCCTGGCATCCCGAGTTAAAGGATTCTGGAAGACTCTGCTGAGCTATGGTTTTCATCTGCTCTCTAGACATCAATCTCTTATGTGTCCAGGTACAGACTCACCTGTCATCTTGCTGAAAGGCCCTCAAAGCTTCTGACATTTACGACACCCCCCTCAAGTTTCCTTTCCTGAGTCATGTTCTCCCTTAGCAGGTGTCTTGATGTACGGCTTCAGCATTTGGAATGGATGAAGGTGTAACTGGGGTAAGCAGGCTGAAATCACCCTCTTGGATCCAAAGTCTTGAATTTCTTGACTTCCAAACTTGATTCATCAAGATTTCTGTCTCATTTTGATAGATGAAGTTATCTGGTTAAGGAATAGTGTCAGGGTCTCCAGATGTGGTGACACATGAAATCCCAATATTTGAGAAACTGAGGCAAGAGTAATATGCCTATGAGGCAGCTTGAGCTGTATGTGGAGAATGAGGGGTGGGGTGGGGATTGTACATTATACATTATACATTGAAGACCTAAACATAACACATATGCAAGAGCAAGAAAGTTGAGTCTTAGGGAGGGGGGAGGTTCAGGACCTCACCTTCCTTTCTTATTAAAGAAGCAACTCAACTCACTAAGGAAGTAAATAAACTTCAAAAGAAATGCTGACTGAATGAGAGAGGTGTCCCCAGAGGCTCATGTTTGAATACTTGGTCCCAGGCTGTAGCACTGACTAGAAGTGAAGCTCAAGGGAGATAGGAAGTCACTAGGGAACTCACTAAGGAGTTTAATGACCTGGCCCTCTTTGCCTTCTGTATCTTGACTACGACCCAATATGATTAGGCACCTCGGGCTCCAGCCACCCGAATGGTGTTTTTTTTTTCTACTCCACTGTAAACCAAGTCAAGTCCTTGCCCCTGTAAACTGCTTCTTGTGAGATATTTAATCACAGTCGCTAATGCAGGAAGGAGCAAAATTTGTGAATTTTGGCTACAAAATAATTGAGAAAGAAAGTTCCCATCTTACCTTTCACAACAGGAACAGGACACTGTTAATCCAGTAAGTCTTTGCCACAAGAAAGCTACTGCTGATCCTAGTGATGGATGTGTGCTCATCCCTGAAAGCGTTACAGATTCTCAGAGCAGACCAAGAAAGAAGATGGAGGAGGAAAGGGTGTGATGAGTCAACCCATCTATGACATTTCTTATTTATAAAATGTAGGCCAGCCCTAAATTCTCTTGATTGTAGAGCCTGGGTGCTCAGGATTTAAGAAGAGCATTCCTGGAGGGTTATGTCTCTGGGTGCTGGGAATGACAACAGGGGCGTGCCCCAGAGACAGTTTGGTGAACCATAAATCTTTCTGTTGTCAAGAACAGCACATGCTTTCTCACACTTGGGCAAGTTCTCCAAGCAGAGCTGACAAAGCTTCACAAAGACCACAAAAGGAATTGTTCAGAGAAGAAAATGTGTATAAAAAATCCACAACAGAGATCAGCACCAAGTTCAGAGCCTGAGAAAGAGGGGCCCTAACATGGGCCATAGGGTTAAGCAAACTTTCCCAGGTTCTTCTCTAGCCCAGATCTTTCTCATGGAGTGAGAGGTCCAAGGGGAGATAAGAAGACATGCCTACCAGGAGCTTATCTCCTCCTTATGAGCCATGTCACTGTTATCAAGAACCCCAGAATCTCTGCTGCAGCAATGACCTTGCTTACAGCTTTGGGACCCTGATGAAGACTATGCCCTAATGTGCATGTGTGCAACCAGGGCTTAGCTGAAAGGCAGCTGTAGTGAAGAGAAGATAACATCTGTGACCTTCATGTGTTGGGTAGACCTAGATGGGAAAAGGACTGAGAGGAGCTGAGGTCCACAGCTCAGCTCTTCCACATCATCATAGCCCAGGAAAGCTCTCTCTCTCTCTCTCTCTCTCTCTCTCTCTCTCTCTATATATATATATATATATATATATATATATATATATATATATATATATATATATATATATATCACTCTCATTCACTGTGGCCAAAGAACTGACACAAAACAACTTAGGTGAGAACTTCCCAGGGTGGGAAGTGGAGCACCTGATGGGTGAGACTCAACCAGTGGTGGCAGGAGCTGGCAATGTAGCTTGTTACAGTTCTGCAGATCGAGAAGCAAAGGAGACAGCAAGCAGATCCAGCCTCAAGACCTCTTCCTTGAAATTCACTTCCTCTAGCTGTGTCTCACCTCATAAACTTCCCACAGTCTTCCAAACAAAACTAGAGGTGGGGACCAAGTGTTCAGGCACGTGATCCTGTAGGGGACATTTTATATCAGATTCTTTCATGTGCCTGTGTATTCTCTCTTGCTCATATATACTTAAACATGTACATACCTATATATCATATGCATATACACTACACATACACATACATCATATGCATATGCAGATGTATACATATACACACATATATACATATACATACACACACACACACCCATAAGGCTTTACCACAATTTTATGGGATATATACTTCTAGGAAGTTAGGTAGCCTACATTAGGTCAAACAGTAAATAGTGCATCCCTGATGTACCAGTGCAATAATGTCTTGAAGCCCACACTCCTGACAATTCTATTGTCTAAATACAATTTGCATTCTTTGAAGAAATCTGGAATGCACCTGAATCTTCTGTGAAATCCATGCTTTAAAATATCAATATTTGACTGGAGAAAAATAACAATAAGCTTGCTTAATTATAACAAAAGAATGGATGAAGTGCAGGAAAGGCCTCAATGCTGAAAGCCCCAGTAAGTCCCTAACCTTGTGGAGTTTGTTCTAACAAACAAACAAACAAGAAAACAATAACAAACCTGCCACAAAACTGTATCCAAAGGCAAAGAGGGGCCTATACACATCCTCTACAGGTTTAGATAATTTTGAATATTCAAAGACTGGCTTCTAGGAGTGTGTAATCTTACTTTATGAGCAAGAAAATTGACTATAAAAGTGACAGGGCTGATAGTTGGCAAATACATGATCTCTTGATTCAAAGCAGAATTGCATTCTGGTTTTGGTCATTTTTAGGCCCTTAGGGAAAGACCCTGAGAACTTATGCGGGACACAGTGTTTGGAAAGGACAGCCTAGGATTTGAGTTACACTGACCATCACTGACATGCCCATTACTCAAATCCATTAAACCACTTAAATTTAAGAGCTCAGACACTTTCCCATGACACACATGAACTTTTAAATTATTATAAACTTAGTCTAGGAACTCGGATCTCTAAAGCCCAGGTCTTTGAGTGCTTTGAGCTAGAAGTCACTCTAGAAGTCTTTCCATTTTAGTAGGGTGTCTGGAGAATAAATACTGTCTATGGCTGGACCCCAAAGATCTCTGTTGTGACCCAGGAGAGTCTTCTCACATGTCCAATGCTGTCTCAATACACAACTCCATGGGACATCTTTTCCTTATTTTCCCTTCTGCTGTGAGCATTCCAAGTGGATAGATTAATCCTTCAGAATGGGACAGGTGGCAAGAGGATCTTGTGGCCTTGCTACAGCAGAGAAATAGTACCTGGGCATCCATGATGATAGGCAATGCCACTGCATCTCAGAGCTCATCTGTATGTGTCTTGGATTATGACTGCTGAGGCAAAGCTGCTCGTAACACAGGTTATTCAGCTTTAGACCACAAAGTTTTTACTCTACATCTATTGTAGTCAAATAATAAGATAGTTCAATTGAAATGAAGTAGCTTAGTTGGAGATAACACAAATGTTGAGAAATATTTAGGACACTAGAGTGCCTAATGGATTTTACACAGGCTCTTTACATTTAAATGGTACTAGTTAATTGAAGTTAATACATTCCAAAATTATGCCATTTAAAAAAAATTCTAGTGGTTATATAACTTTCATGATTTAATGATCAAATGAAATTCCAGCTAGTGCTGTTTTCCATTATCCTGAAGGTGCTGAGACCCTTGACAATGACATTGTGTACAGGGCCTGGAATGGCTTTTCAAAGTTCTAAGGCAGGAAGGAGGGATAAACCTCCCACCAAAACTTGGAAGACAAAGGAATAAATCTGTCACTTAACTTCTCTAGACTTTCAGTTCATAGATGGAAGCTTTTGTTTGAGAGCTTTGGCATTTGGATAATCTATGGCTATGGACCAGTGGAACAAGGTGGGCGATTGCCTGAAAGAGTTGTGAACCTGGAATCTGTAAGGCTGGATCATCCCATTGAAAGCAATTTATCTCTAGGATATTTCTTCTCTGGGAAGAGGTAGGGGAGGCAGCAGTGTGAGAACTGTCTGGAGATATTTTTAGTTGAGAACTTTCAGAAGAACCTCCCTTCACATCTGAATATCTTTCCAAAGCAATCATAGAAGTACTAGATCATAGAGGGCTAGAATGAGTTTAAGAGCAAGAGGGAAAGTCTGCAGTTGCTATAAGCAGTTTATTTCTAGACTTGGTAGCACCAACAGGTGGCCCATAATGGATATGATGGGTGTGCACCTATAGAAGAGGAATATTTTAAATTGACACTCTTTTTGCTGTTGCCATTTTGCTACAAAGGAAAGAGTGACCAAAAGGCCATGAGTGCAGTAGAACTGAGTGTTAAGTATAAGTGAAGTGTCTTCCATTCCTGTACTTGATTTTGTGTTTGGTCGTCTTCTTTGCTGGCAGAGGCCGCAGGGTAATTGTGGGACTTGGAGTCTGAAGTTTTAAATCACTTCCAGTTTAAGACAGAAGAGGAAGAAATATATGCCTTTATCTCCACATGGGAGCTTTATTGGCCATTGATTTGGAAGAAGGAAAGTGGGAGGGGTCCTGCTGGCATGATCACAGACAAACAAGGAATAGATGTAATAAAAATGGGAGCCATCTTTCCTGGCTAAACTTTGGTTGGGTTCTTCCCAGACAAGAAGCATATGAAGGCGAAAGTGAACTAGGAATGTCTTTTTGCACAGCCAACTTCTTCCGGCCCTTCACTTTGTTCCCAGGGCCCTGATGATTGGCTCCAATTTAACCACAAATCAGTCTACTGTCTGATGTATTACACAGTTTATCTGGATTGGCCAGAATTGCACTAGTGAATACTGGTACCAGCAGATGAAGCATTCCTTGTTTGGATATTCATCTATGTAGTCATTGCTTTTAAACCCTTGCCACATAAATCAAGGCTGTGGTCATTTTAGTGTTCCTATTCAAGGGAAGACAACTAGAGAAAAAAGCTTACAGTTGCTCCTGATATTGGCCAGCCCAGAGCTTCACAAATGGAAGAGACCTCAACACAGGAGATGTCTGAAATGAACCACAGCACCAGGAGAGGGCCCTACTGAGCCAACAACAATAGCTGCTGCCACAACAGTAATAATACATCCATGGAAAAAGCACCTTCTGCAGATGCTATGTCTACAAAGGCTCTAATTCTTATTCTCAGAGAAGCTTGAGAAATTGCCAATACTATGTCCACAAGCACAGAACAGCCTACTCTGGAAAAGGAAGGAAACCAAGCCTTAAAATACATTTATTGTTTTGGTAAAAAGCAAAAACACAAAAATCAACTGAAGTATATGGTTGGTTGACTACAATGATAATGTAATTTCCCTGATCCAGTGATGATGTCATTCCTTCAACCCTCACTTTCTCCAGATCCTTCCTATCTTACTTCATGGTACCATGTGATTTGCATTAGTCAATGATGCTAGTAAAATCAAAGAGAACCTGAGAAGATGTGTTGCTTCTCCTCTACTTTGGTGATGGAAACCTTGAGTCAGGCTTCTAGATTTTGGTGGTATGTAGAGAGACAGCGGAAGCCTAACAAGTTATGTATATATTATTAGACCTAGCATACGCCAGATTACCATTCAAATCTCTGGAAAATGCTCGTCCTTTGAGACACCATCTTTGACACTGGCCTTATTACCTATAACACCTATTCCTTCTATGTATCCATCCATCCATCATCCATTCATCTACCCATCGTCTATCTATCTATCTATCTCTCTATCTATCTATCTATCTATGTATCTTCTAGATTATCTTGTATATTGACAGGGTCTTGCTATAAAGTTCACTTTAAACTGGTGATCCTCCTGCCTCAGCTTTCATCAAAGCAACACACAACTAAAGAAATCATCTTGTTCATATTATGGCCATGAACATTGAGAGTTCTCTTTACTAGAAGGAAATGGACTTGACTGTCTTGCTCACTAATATGCTTCTGGTGTCTGCAACAATGCCTTTCATTAGGCAGGTGAGCCATAGTTGTTGAATAAATAAATTTAAAAAGAATGAATGCTTTCTTTAGTTTGGGGAACAATTATAAATAATATTGGTGGTAGGATATGGAGAGAGGGGGCAGCCTTGTCTAGTCCCTGATTTTAGTGGGATTGCTTCAAGTTTCTCTCCATTTAGTTTGATGTTGTCTACCGGTTTGCTGTATATTGCTTTTACTATGTTTAGATATGGGCCTTGAATTCCTGTCCTTTCCAAGACTTTTAGCATGATGGTAGGATAAATTGCCAAAATACATGCTAAGCTGTTGACAATTATGAAATATTAATAAACTCTGAAAAATGTTTAAGATATTCTACACCTGCAGTATCAGATGTTTATCCATGACTTAACAATGTAAAAATAAACAGGCCCATCCATCTTATTAGTATCAAAATGCTTTCATCTTTAATAAATGGTAAAAACAAATGTTTTCCAAAAGTTGCTTTAAAGTAAGTGTACCAAGAAATGATTGATATATGTACCTGTTTTATATATTAACATACCCAAGTTGCATGCAAATTCTTTTGGCTGGGTTGGTATGATGGCTCAGGGGGTGCTTGCCACCAAGCCTGATGACCTAAGTTTGATCCCCAGAATAGACAAGATGAGAAGAGATAATACTTCAAGATTTTTTTCTCACCTTTTGCCACGGTACACACACACACACACACACACACACACAGGTTAGTGTCCTGGTTGGTAACTGTTTTTGCAGTGTTCCCAATGACATACATTGCTATTTTTTGAATCTCAGGGTAGCTCTCAAGGTTATGTCAAAAAAAGACTGATCATCTTGAGTAACCAGCCTCTCAGATATCCTTCTTTGCCTTATGGGGCTGAAGTCATCTAAGGAAAGGAATGAGATCACATGTACTGCTCACAGACTGAGGCGCTCCAAGCTTCCCACTGCTCCCCCCCCCACACACACACATTCAGCAAGACACCACCTCTGCCTGGCAACAGAGAAGCTGCCTTCTGATTTCCCAATGTTGCTGCTTCTTTGCCAAGATAATCTTTCCCAGACTGGGATATTCAGGAGGAATAGAAGTCTCCAGAAACGAAGAGGGGTGGGCATGCGGTGGGGGAATCACATAGAAAAGGCCCTGGCAGCACTCTGTTAGATGATTCAACACTTGGCTGGGGACCAGCGGCTGAGAAGCGTATGAGAAGATCAGCAGCTTGTGAGTTGAGTAGTTGCCCACAACAACTCAAAAGTAGACATATTGGAAGAATACTCCTTGAAAGAATAAAGCGATTAATCTTCCAACTTGTTAGCCAGTAAGTTGTCTCTCCAAAGTTGCCAGCACCACAAAACTTTTGCCACTTGGAGAAAAGGAGAGAAGGACTATTAGTCAGAGCTCAGTTTTTAAAGAGGAGGGTTGTGTGTATCTCTAAATGCTTGTGTAACTGAAAAAACATAGCTGGTAACAGTCTCTGGAAACCTTTAGAATGAATGAGAACTCTCTCTCTCTCTCTCTCTGTGTGTGTGTGTGTGTGTGTGTGTGTGTGTGTGTGTGTGTGTGTGTGTGTGTGTATTTAAGGGTGTATATGAATGCATCTACAGATGGGGGACAGACATAATCTCTCACAGGCCCAAAACTCTCTAGTCCAGTAAGCTGGTTGGCTAGTAAGCTTCAGGGATCAACCTGTCTTGGCCATCAAACCCTGGGATTTAAAAATGTGCCAACACCCAGCTTCTTAAACGCAGGTTCTGGGTATCAAACCTGTGTCTTTATGTTTGCCAGGCAAGCACTCAGCTAACTGGGCTCGTTCTGACTGACCTCAGACTGTGACCTTCAGTGACCCAGTGACCGAGACTGAGAGCAAGCTGACAAGCTGGTGGTTGTCACTGTGTTATCTGTCCTAGGAAGTAACCACAGGGAACAGATTTTCTGATTGAGAACTGAAACATCCACCTCACAAAATACCCCTTTTCCCTGCCTAGAGCCAAAGACAATTTCTTCTGGAAGAGCTTCCACAGTGTTAAGCATCTTCCCTCACACTCCCACCCTTAAAATCACAGAAGTGGCAGAAACCCAACCTTTCTATGTTTCATAGAGAGCAAAAAAATCCAGCACTAAACGCCAGGAAAGTGGAACATGGAGATGCCACTATTAGGTGCAAACAGAGGACATCTTATTTTGTTTCGTACTGAAGACTAAACTCACCCTCTTACAGCCACACAAGAGCTAACCAATGGCCTCATAATAACAACAGATAATGAACAATACAGCTGCGTGGTCAGATATGCATAGACAGACTGTGAGAGGCCCAGGATGACTATGCTTATTAAATGCAAACACCATACTTCATTCCATAGTTTGGGTTGACTCACTGTTTTATAAACCCCTGAGCTGAGTCACTGCACCTGGATGTCAAGAGGCTGAAGCAAGAGTGCCAACGAGATTTCATCTTCACTATCCTGCGGCTAAGGATGACACTACCAAATCTGAATGAACCAGCCCTCTCCCTCTCCCAAGTAGACTCCACACCTAAACCAGTTTTCACTTTCCATTGTCATACCTCCTCAATACAGGAGTCAGGAAATGATATGTGTGTGTGTGTGTGTGTGTATATATATATATATATATATACACACACAAGAGGGATATGTATATATATACAAACAAGAGGGATAAATAACAGGAAGAAACTTAGACACAGTGAACAGAGGTTCCTATTTTGATTACCTCAATTGGGAAAATGGTGAGATCATTTGTGGCTAAATACAGAATAAAAGATCATAGCAAGCATTTGAAGTCTTGAAGGAATGAGCGCAGATGTGTGGGTGTGTGCTATGTCACAGTCAAAGAGGAATGGAACCCGGTGGACACCTGGGTCTCCTTGAGACTACAACCACATAAGGATTTCCTCTTTTAGAGACCCCATTGGTGAACATAGTTTATGTATCAAAAGAAGGCCTGGCCACTGTGCTATATAAGTGTAACTTCACTCAACAAAATGGGTGTGGATACAATGGGGGAAATGCACATTTATTACATCTAATTATTAATTTTTATGAGTTGAATTTACACTCAACCAAGACATTTAGAAGAAAGCAAAAGTATTCATAACATAGAAAAGCCGATCTGTTTCTAGAAAAATGTTGAATGAATTCATTGGAAAGGGGGCACTTACCCAAACACATATTAAAAATTACCACAAAGTTCCAGTTGCTAAAACAGTGTGGTATCATGAACAAACGGAAGGGGTGGGTGTTAGGAAGAAGAGTTCCGAGTGGAAGGGGCTGAGAGGCCAGGGGTTAGACACAATCACCACCCTGTGTGTGCATGTGAGGGATTGTTGCAGGATGAATAAAAACAATTTCAAAAGCAAAATAATATTGTCCTGTTGGAAAAAGGACAAATAATAGAAATCAGTTTAGTAATTTCAAATATACAAGGATTTGACATAGGATAGAGGTCACATTTGAAATCAGCAGTTAGGTTATAGATCAACTACTGAATTGCATGGTGAAAAATTGAAGTTAGAGCCATTGTGATCTATCCCATTCAATTTCAAAAGTCCAGTGTCTTCACTAGCAAGCTTAAGCAGAAAGAAATTTATTGTGTGGAATTTATTGGCTTACAGAACCATTACGCTGCCTTGGAAGCAGGGCAAGGAAGGACTACAATGGTATCTCCAAGAGTATCTATCACCCAAAGCTATGCGGCAAGTCTAGGCAGGCAGGCTTGATTCAGTTTTGCAAAGCTGCACCTCTAGTTGGTGCATGAAAGCTTGATGCCCTTGCTAGTTAGTGTCTGCCTCCGTGGATGGACGCTTCACTTTAGCTCTGGGTCTGGCTTGCAACGCCAAGTCCCACAAAGTATACTCAATTAACAAAACCCAAATCACATCCCAAATATTTTATTTGTTGTACATATGTGTGGTGCCTGCAGACTCTAGCTTTCCAGTGTGTGTGTCCGCGCGCGCGCGCATGCACACACACACACACACACACACACATACACACATACACAGAGGTGAAGCCATTATAAAAAGAGGGAGAATAATCTCCCAATAGTTCACACATGAAGACCCTATTGGGAGCCAGAGAGATGGCTCAGCTGGTAAAGGGACCTGATCCCAAGCCTGGTGGCCTGAGTTCAACTGGCAGAACCACAAGATGGAAGAAAAGAACCTATGACCACAAGTTGTCCTCTGACTTCCATGTGAATACTGTGACCTAAGCTACAAAGAGGCTGAAAACATCCAATGGAAAAAAGATAGCCTTTTCAACAAATGGTGCTGGTTCAACTGGAGGTCAGCATGCAGAAGAATGCGAATTGATCCATCCTTGTCTCCTTGTACTAAGCTCAAATCCAAATGGATCAAGGACCTCCACATAAAGCCAGACACTCTGAAGCTAATAGAAAAGAAATTGGGGAAGACCCTTGAGGACATCGGTACAGGGAGAAAGTTTCTGAACAGAACACCAATAGCGTATGCTCTAAGAGCAAGAATTGACAAATGGGACCTCATAAAATTACAAAGTTTCTGTAAGGCAAAGGACACCATCAAGAGGACAAATCGGCAACCAACAAATTGGGAAAAGATATTCTCCAATCCTACATCAGATAGAGGGCTAATATCCAATATATATAAAGAACTCAAGAAGTTAGACTCCAGAAAACCAAACAACCCTATTAAAAAATGGGGTACAGAGTTAAACAAAGAATTCTCACCTGAAGAACTTCGGATGGCGGAGAAGCATCTTAAAAAATGCTCAACTTCATTAGTCATTAGGGAAATGCAAATCAAAACAACCCTAAGATTTCATCTTACACCAGTCAGAATGGCTAAGATTAAAAATTCAGGAGACAGCAGGTGTTGGAGAGGGTGTGGAGAAAGAGGAACACTCCTCCACTGCTGGTGGGGTTGCAAATTGGTACAACCACTCTGGAAATCAGTCTGGCGGTTCCTCCGAAAACTGGGCACCTTACTTCCAGAAGATCCTACTATACCACTCCTGGGCATATACCCAGAAGACTCCCCACCATGTAATAAGGATACATGTTCTACTATGTTCATAGCAGCCCTATTTGTAATTGCCAGATGCTGGAAAGAACCCAGGTATCCCTCAACAGAAGAGTGGATGCAAAAAATGTGGTATATCTACAAAATGGAGTACTATTCAGCCATTAGAAACAATGAATTCATGAAATTCTTAGGCAAATGGATGGAGCTAGAGAATATCATACTAAGTGAGGTAACCCAGACTCAAAAGGTGAATCATGGTATGCACTCACTAATAAGTAGATATTAACCTAGAAAACTGGAATACCCAAAACATAATCCACACATCAAATGAGGTACAAGAAGAAAGGAGGAGTGGCCCCTGGTTCTGGAAAGACTCAGTGAAACAGTATTCAGCAAAACCAGAACGGGGAAGTGGGAAGGGGTGGGTGGGAGGACAGGGGAAGAGAAGGGGGCTTGCGGGACTTTCGGGGAGTGGGGGGGCTAGAAAAGGGGAAATCATTTGAAATGTAAATAAATTATATCGAATAATAAAAAAAAACAAAAGAAAAAATGAAGCAGTACAATTTATAGCAAATATTTTCTAAATCGTATATAAAAGATTAGCTGACCTGTTTTTAAGAAAAGTTAACATTTTCTAAGAACTTGCTGCTTGAGACACTATCCTTTATGCTTAAAATGTATTAGGATAGCTTCTCTATAACAATCCACAAAGTTGCTGCTCTTGTTTTCATTTTATACTTTGAGGACTAAGACCCACCAAAGGTTAGATAACTTGCCTGACATCCACTGCTAGCGGGTGTGAAGTGCACAATGCAACCCTTAAAGAGCCCATCCCAGCGTTAAATACTGTTATAGACATGAATATATTGTATCACTTAAAGAGCCCATCGCAGCGTTAAATACTGTTATAGACATGAATATATTGTATCAAATGTTGGCTTAAAAATTAGCATTTCCCTAGATGCTATTTGTGGCAACTGACAGTACAATTTCATCATTTATTTGAATCAGACAGTTCAGTGGCTCATAGCATGTTGTCAGAGAATACAACATTAGTAATCTGAATAAAGAAAGCCACTCCCCTCAGCCATCCCCCAGTTTGCATCCACCCTAGGCATACTGCCAGTGCATCCTGTGAGTGATCTGCCACCGTGCAACAGCGTGTCACTGTAGGAGCTAACATCCCCACTATACAGATGAGGTATAGAGACGATGAGAAATCTGTTGATGTTTAAGCAACCAGAAAGCGATGAACTGCTGTTGGAACTCTGCTGACAGAACTCATTCTCATTTTCAGCTACACCCCTGCCATGTCATATTACATAAACACATAGGGATTATTCTAGGAAGGCAAAGATGGTTCAACTTTTAAAAAAATGCTATTTATTCTAAAATAATTACAATTTTTAAAGTCATATGTCCAAAGGCATTAGATAGCCTTCAGTATCTATTTCTAAGAGAAAAAAAAATTGACTGAAAAACATCTACTTAGTAAATAAATAAGAGTAAAAAGATCTATTTCTAGTAGCAATAATACTTAACAATGACCTAGGAAGACAGGCAAAAGTTATTAAGAATAAAGCAAATCTGTCCTCATTTTCTTAAGTTTTGAATTTTACTCAATGTATCAAGTTAGCAAAAAAAATGAAGTTTCTGTTCGGCAGAAAATGAAAAATAATTGTTTCTATGTAGTAAACTGGATAAACAAAAAAGTCAGCTAGTAATCATTTTTGATAGTTCAAAAAGTCAATAGTCCAATAAATTAAAAACAAGACAGGGCTGGGGAGCACATAACAGAGAACCTATATTCTGTTCCCAGCACTCACACTGATCAACTGGCTGTAACTCCAGCCCCAAGGACTCCAGCGCCCTCTTCTGGCCTCTGCAAGCACATGCGCATGCACGTGAGGTGCAGACACGCATGCAGGCTCCTGTACGAGCCTCGGGAACACTCATAAAATAAAAATTAAAATGAAAAGAATGTAAAAACAAGAAGATAAATTTGTGTGGAGGCAGAAGTGGGAGTGCGAAGGCAGGAGGTCTGGGGTTACGGCACAAATCTATCTTTCAGGCTGAATGGGCCTCATAAACTTGAAATCAGTAAGCCTGTCTCATCTCCCAAGAATGCACACCAGTTAAAATTCTTTACATTCTTTTCCCTTGCCTATTATGCCCGGAAAAGTACTTGGAGCCACAATGCTGGATGGAGAAATTATTTTTGTACATCAATATGCCAGTAGCTTCTCTGGAAGGAAGAGGGGACGGTTTTTATAGATCCTCAAGTTATGGTGATTTAACATTTTTAGTTATAGGATTTATTGCTAATACAGAAAAAGGAAAACCTTTTGTAAAAGAACATTGGAAAAACTAAGCCACTTCTATGCACTCCCCTATTCCTTGACCTACTTGCTAAAACTTCCTGTTTGTGAAATAAACAGGAGAGACCCCGGAGTGCTTTGAAGTCTGTGGCTTTGAGGAAATGACAGAGTAGCCCTGTCAGAACATCTCTGGGGCCACTCCAGTCCCTAGGGGTCTGTTCTCAAGGGAATCTTCTGCCTTTTGAGCCAGGGGCTCAAGTGCTCCAGTTCAGCTAGGGGTTATCAGCCTCCCAAGAACTTGGCCCTGACACGCCCACTGATAATTTGACAAATCCTGTACTTATGCATCTTTATCAGCCCCGCCACACTGAGGCTTTAGCGGCTAAGATGCCTGCATATTGACTGATCTTTAGAACTAGACTAACTTCTGAGGTGTTCCACATAAGAATGGACTGAGAGCCAGAAACCCTGGCCTGAGTCTCAAATGACCCACATAGACATCAATGTGTGATCTTGGCCAAGCCAGAATTCCATTAATACTCTACAATCACCCTGGTGGATGTCCCCAGTCATCTGCTGGTTATCAAACCCCACGGCATTATTTACAGCCTTATTTGACTACTGTCAGGAATCTTCCTCCTTAACCTTTGTAGTATACCTTTTAGGTGTTCCCACAACATGCCAGAGGGTATTATGACAACTTCATGCATATATATATATGTGTGTGTGTGTGTGTGTGTGTGTGTGTGTGTGTGTGTATGTGTGTGTATACATATATGTATATACATATATGTATATATATGTATATATATATTCCAATAGATAGTGACCACAACTATTCACAGCTTTCTGCATTACATTTTTTAGATTTCTATTTTTAATTGTGTATATGGGGGGTGGATGGAGTTGTATGTTCAGGTGGGTGCAAATGCCAGAAGATATTGCACTTCAGGCAGAGGCCAGAAAAGGCCATCAGTGCACCTGAAGCCAGAGTTTCAAGTGGTTGTGAGCTGACCCACTCAGGTGCTGGGAGCCACATTCAGACCTTCTGCATGAAGCACTAGCTCTTTAGTGATGGGCCATCTTCCCAGCCCTTGCATTTACATTATGTTGTGGCCTCACCATAGTCAAAGTATACTTCCCTATGCCTTCACTTTGCAGTTGGCTAGTGCCTTGCTTCATAACAACTCAGAAGCAGATATGATAATATAGCATCTCCAGGCCCCTTTAGACAAACTGGCAGCATAGTTATGAAAAAAATGGGTCTGAATCTATCCCAGAAAAAGAAAGATATACTTGGACCAGATCCTCTCCAGTAAGTTGACCTGAATCAAGCTTCACTCTGTTGACCTTCTGATGTGATGGATTTCAGTTTATTGTAGCAATAGCTTTGCTTGTCTCTTAGTGCCCACTCTTGCTGTTTTGAGACACCATGACCAAACGCAGTTGGGGAAGAAAGGGTTTATTTGCTTCACATCTTGAATCACATGCAATCCATCAAGAGACAGCAAAGCAGGAACTCAATCTCAGTAGAAACCTAGAGGCAGGAGCTCGGGTAGAGGCCATGGAATGATGCTACTTACTGGCTTGCTCATCATGGTTTGCTCAGATGCTAATAGAACCCAGGATTACAGCTCAAGTACATCCCCACCCAAAATGGGCTAGCTCCCCACCACCAATCACTAATTAAGAAGATGCCCTACAAGCTTGCTTGCCTACCTCCCAGTCTTAGGGAGACATTTTCTCAGTTGAGGTTCCGTTCTCTCAGACAACTTTAGCTTGTGTCGAGGACAGCTGGCATATCAGCTGTGGCTTATCCCCTGTCCTCTCACATGTTTCCATTCCACATCCTCCAAGAACAGTAAGAAGGCAATTCTGGCACACTGATCTTCTGCTGTGCCTGTCGAGCAGATCTCAAACTCCAGCAGTGAACTGAATTTTGCACACTGAGATAATTCTTTAAAAGGGAAAAACTGAGGCTGGAAACATGGCTCAGGGAAAAGAGCCCTTGCATAGGTGTCAGCCCCTGAGTTAGGATCCTTAGCACTGTGTCTGCTGGGGACAAGAGGGATCTCCTAGGCTTGCTGGCTTCCAGGCAAGTTCAAAGTTCAGTGAGAGACTCTGTTTCAAGGCAGGGCACCCAATGTCCTCTTCTGGCTGTAAGGCACAGGTGGGTATCCACCACACACTCATTAATACACACACATACACACAAACACACACACACACACACACACACACACACACACGCACACACACACACACGGAGATAGACAGACAGACAGACAGACAGACAGAGACAAAAAGATATAGAAACAGAGAGAGTAAGAGACAGAGAACTACTCTGCCTGTCACATAACACTTCCCTCAGATAAATGGAAGCTCAAGCCCTTTTCTTTAAGGAGTAAACTCTCTAACCCAAACAATTTTACCCTCTAGGTTTTCAAGTGTACACACACACACATACACACACACACACACACAATTACACACACACACACACAACTTTTATTTACAGGCATGAAATCATGGGAAGAAACATCTGATTGTCTAACTAACTTGAACCTTGCTTAGTCAGAGGGACCAACTCTTTTGAATTAGGAAAACCTTGAAATGCTTTACAAGTAAAGATGCATTAACTTCTCAGTGCCTGTGTTCAAGTGTTCCTCAGCCATTAGCAGAGATTTGAGGATTAGCCTACCAAAAGTTCAGTTTCCAGAAAATTATGTCTTATGAAACTGATTGCAGGCCAGGATTTGCCAGTAAGAGGAGAAATCTGAAAGACGTGGTCTTGGGAAGATGCCAGAATTAAAAGACTCGCTCAGATTCCACACTCACTGCCAAACCCAAAAGAACAGGCAGGGGACGCTTGGTTTGAGTCCAGAGAAAGGCAACCTCGGGAGCCAATTCTCACACTCAGGAAAAGGTTTGCAGGAGCTGTTTGGAGTTGTCCAACCTTAAACATGGATAAGGGACAGTTATACTGGTAAGATTTGGACAAGCTCCGTCGTACAAGTTTACACATGGTGATGGGGGAATTCTGAATTTAATTCCTTTTGTGTTTTATAGACAAGTTACAGGCTTTGTGATGCTATAGGGACACCAAGAGTGATGACCATGGTCATGATGAAGCTCCTGGAGGGGGGTGGGAGGGGGGACATGCTTATCCTATAATAGTCTATGAAAACTACAAAGGTAAATTGACTTATATACTATTTATATTTATACAAAATACTTGCCCAAAGTGATTGTTATGTAAGTGAAATAGATTTTAATTTTTTTCTACTTTTCATATACTTAAATTTTTAAAAATATATATAGTTACATCATTCTCTGTTTCCCTTTCCTTTGTCCAGCCCTTTCCATGTGCTCCTAACTTCATCTAAAATTCCTGGCCTCTTTTTCTTTAATTGTTACTGTTCCATATATATTGCATAAATGTATAAATATAGCCTATTGAGTTCATTTAGTGTTGCTTGTGCTATATGATTTTAGGGCTGGCCACTTGGCACTGGTTAGCCAATTGCTTTCTATTTCTAAATATATTTCATAAAATATTGCAGCTTTTACTATGGAATTGGTAACAATCTCATACAAAACCAGTATCTGCAAATAAATGCTTGGAATTAATTAGAGAATGTTTTCTCAGCAATCATTGAACCAAACAAAGCAGTGCAGAAAAAAAAAAACAATCAAACAAAGAAAAACCTACTGGGACAATCCCAGTGGGGAATAACAACCCCTTCCAGGCAGCCATGGCCTCTTCACCAAACCAGGCTGGAAATGAATGACTCTCCCTCTCTGGATCCAGATCTCTAAACTCCATGAAGACTAGGGGCTCTTCTGATACAGATACATTGAAAAGGCTTCTGTTTCCTGTACCCTATGCGCCAGAAATATGTTTCTAAACCTATTTTCTCAGTTAAACAAGAGGCTATATATTATACACAAATCCTTTGCTAATGACCTTAAAATATTTCATCACCAACCTACCTTATTTTTAAATTTACCATTATTATTATTATTATTATTATTATTATTATTATTATTATTATCCATGTGTGTGTGTGAGCCCTCACTAGTATTTATGCATAATGTATGTACAGAAGCCCACACAGGCTCACTGGATCCCCTGGAACTGGGGTTACAGGTAGTTGTGAGCCAACATGTGGGAGCTGAGAACTAAACACTGGTCTTCAGCAATAACAGCAAGCAGTACCTGGTTCAAAGCCTTGCTCCCGAGTT